>NC_079166.1:20221162-20383689 GCF_947568905.1 Ostrea edulis
GAAATACCAGCAAAACTAGCTAGATAGAGATTACGAAACCAAGGCTGTAAAATAAAAATAAAAACCACTACATCTGCATAACTTTGAGTATGTCGAAGAGAAAAACCTGGAAATTTTGCGTTGCAGCAAGGTGTACATAATGTGTCGTTACACGAGATTCTCAAGGAGGATAGAGCAGACATTCGTCGACAATGGATTCATTTTGTTAAAACAATGCTGAAATTTTTTTGTCAGCCCCACCCCTCATTCCGTGTTGTGTGAAAAACATTTCATACACGACTGCTATCCAATGGAGTATAGGATAAAGAAGTCCATCGGAATCGAGATTAAAAAGAAATCACTCCTGCGACATGCGGTGCCCACTATTCATTTTACTGGGACGTCGCATTCCTTTCTAGTAAAAATATCTCCCCCACGCGATGCCGATGATGAATATGGCGTTCCTCGCAACCGAAGAAAATGCGGTCTGCATTTGTTAATTGATTAGTTACCTCGTTACATAATAAAAACAACACGCAATGTTCTTGATGTTAAGAAAAGTACTACACGAAGACCATTGTTTATTTTCTGCTATTACTATTTTCAAACTTGCATCTTAACCCTTTCTCTACCGGCACATTTTAGAGGTTTTTAAAGACTAAATGACAATATTTTTACATCGAATAAAATCTGCATGTATCACGATTTGGGATAGGCATATGACATATAATTTTGTTAGGCATTGTACAGGGAATAATTTCTTATAAAGTTTGTCAAGGTATCTCATGACCTCAAAGAGATCTACGGGGTCAAAGGTCATATATGTACACATTTTTGCATATTTCTCTCTCTGAAATATATATATATTATGACCCCTCTCACTAGATTAGAGACAAAAACAGGAAATTCTAATTGCATGAGCTGATGTGTCTTTGAAAATACTACAAACTCATCACAATCAAATTAATCAATTTTATTGACAAACAAATATTTTTGGTTGCTAAGTAACAACACTCGTAGTACAATTTTGACCATAATTTGCCTTTCTACATACATTTGACACAATTTAAACACAATTACATTCAATGATGATTAGTAAATGTCACATTATCTTAAAAATATAATCTTTAAATAAATCTTAATCATTTTAAAAGGTTTTTAACAAAAAATATGATAAAGAGAATTAAGGTCAAAGGTTATAAAATGGAAACTTTGTACTTTATATACATTGTACATATTCATCATTTTCTAATAATATGACGTTTTGCCATTATGTTCCACTAAATAGAATAAATATTGCAACATTAAACCACAGATCTTTATTGTTAATCTAAAATAATTTCCTTTTTTGCATTCAAATATATTTGGTTGCTAAGCAACAGCAGTTACAGCACCTTATCAAATGTTATCAAAAAGTACTACCCGTTTTTCCTCTGTAAGTTCAACGCATACGAATGTTCACATACTTACTTTCAATCACTAGATTTAAAGGTACTTGCATAATATTTAACAAAAATGTTCTTATATTCAACCTCTTAAAACTTATTTCTAGACACCATTCCTGACACACTGTACTGGGTTGTTCCGAAAGGGGCATGCATTGACCAATATCTGTCTATCGACTGGAACTTCACAGCAAACATGTATAAGATAATGCACAAAAATCTGGAAAAAAAAGAATTTCTTAATACTTGGCCATAAATACTAATGTATTGTCAGAGTTTTTGAATGCTCAATTGGCTCTGTAAATGTTTTCTATAGCCAAGGCCCTCATTCTCTCACCAGAGGGCGCGTTACGCAAGCTTCACATACATCTCTGTCAACGCTTGGAATCACGTGACAATATAATCACATGATATAAACAATTATTATCGGTTTCCTTTCCCTTTAAAGTTCAGGCAACAGGTGATACATCAGGCTTTTTTCATTGCCAACTGACACTTTAATAAGTGCATATTTACCATTTAGCTGTTTGTCTTTTATTTCACAAGTTTTATCGTATTTTTACAGCTTTTCTTTTGATTCCATGTTTACATTCAAATCTCCACCACGTGTATATCCTACATTCATACCCATATTACGAAGTAGTTCCAAATTTATGATCAGAAAACGGCGACTTTAAACAATTTACAGCAAGCATCAATTTGATTGCACCACAAACATATCATAATATGACTAAATATTTAGTCCAAAACATAAATGTTGGATCAAAGAAACTTTTACAAGATTTCTGTAAAAAGCCGTTGACAGAGGTATAGTGCGAGGAGCGCACGGAACTCTGGGTAGAGGATGCCAAAGCCTTCTGAACATCACTAGTATGCATTAATTACTTATGAAATTTTATCAGAGGTAATTGTAGTACACATCTAATAAATGTGTTAGACGCACAGCAAGATTAATTTTGGTAAAGATAATCTTTTTATTATGCATTTTATTATTCGTTTTAAACTGAAAATCACCGTCACAATATCGGTACTTTAAAACTACTAATACCTGTACAATTCCTCTTCAATGAGAGGATGCGAACTTCCTTGGGAAGCATAATGACAATCCTTCCCCCTAGATATGATCATCTCAGCATAATGGTTGGTGGCAATAAAGATGGAAAAAACCAAATCTTCTGTCAAAAACAGCTTCCTAAAATCTGCAGTTTTCTGAATAATCGGGTCCAATATCTGAAAGGAAATTGCAAATAAAATAAGTATTGGCCACCATACCTTTTTTGTCGGCATTTAGAAAACTTGTCATACCTTATAATTAGAAACATAATAATGATTTTCCATTTTTTGTCTCTTTTTGTATGTATGTGATACCTAGTAATGCAGTTAAAAAACCAGTAAAACACGCATTTCAGTGTACCATGATGCCGTGATTCCATTTGTGAATGTATTATCTGGATTTATTTATTATTATGTATTGTTAACCAAATGTATACAGATTTAACCCTGTATTCAACCTCAAAGAGTCATACCAACTGAATGTCAGGTTGTCACTCTGAATGAAATGCCACAGTTCTTGGATCAGGTGTCCCTGTGTCCTTCACATCAGCATCCTTCCATCGCACGCCTGTATTTGCCAGCAGACTGTCACTAGCGGACGATACCTGGGAACTTCCCACTAAATATTGGGATGTCAATACCCTTTTTAAAGATGAAAAGAAATTACAATTAAGAATTGTTGGTTTAAGTTTTAAAGCAAAATATAAGTTTCATGGTAGCAAGGGACAGTTTCGCACTTAAGTGCAGCTCAAATTTATTTAAAGATAGAGATGTCCTGTATTTGAAGTGACATTTGGTAGGGGATTGCGTACGTACATTTGTTAGAAATGAATGGAATAATTTATAATACATTGCAAGTGTAGCAGAGTGCGTAATGAAAAAAAAAGATATGCATGATGTAGGTGTCAGCATTATGCCTAGCATATTCATTGGGGGGGGGGGGGTATTGAAGAAATTCAGGTTAAAACTTACAGGGTCCAGTGAAAATACTGCAACTCTGAGGGAAAGTATGTGACCCCAGATATAAAAGTAGAATTGAACTGGTTCTTCATGGTACACAGTGTCTAAATCCCCTTGCATGGTACTCTGATGGCGTGTGGATTTAGTCGAAATTAGAGAAAATCTAGGCAAGATCATAACTCATAGCATACCAGTACCAGCATGTATGGATCACATGTAATTTATGGTCATAAGCTACTCAGTGTATATAAAATAAATACATTTGGATAAAAGAGAAATCTATATGATTTTTCATTAGCCTGTCATAATCAGACTTTGATGTTACATATCCCCCCCCCAACACCCCATTTCGGCCCAAACACACATTTCGTTTATATTTCTAGTTACAATATGAAGAAAATAATTCAAATTATGATAATAAATTCTATCATTACAATAACGTAAGATGTGTTTTCCTAACAGATTGTGTTTTCTTTTCAAAGAAAGATAATTTTTAATAAACATGGAAAAATCCTGGAAAATAGCCCTCTTACCAGCGGCCATGAACGCCCAGTCTGATTAAAACCACACCATCCCCCTTTTCATTGTACACTAAATACACCCACTTCTTACACTCGCGCGTCAGGTAAGGAGATAATTCTGGAAAAAGGGGGATGTTAATCAGACGGATTGATGCCGGACCAGGACAGATTAAATGATATCAACTCTTAATAAACAATTGGGTGTTATTCACTTGGTTTAGATATCATAAAATATAAATATTTTCTTTCTTGAAACGACAAATTATGGCATCAAATCGCGTTGATTAATCGTGAATTTTTCATAACAAATCTGCATTTTTTTTTCTAGTCGGCTTATGTGGCTACATCAACTTACATGTACATGTTTATATTGAATGCATGATCGTTTGGGTCATCCTGCAACAAGAATTCCAGGGCGTCTTCTTCTGACATTAGGTCGTTTTAAAGATGTAAAATGCAAGCATTCCCTGTGACAGTGAAACTATGTTGTTGTTTTCGTTGAAACGGAAACACGTGTGTTGCCCGTGCACACTTTCAAAAAAACCCGCGGGGCCCGCGATCCCGATCACGGAAAAATAAAACTATAGGCCTATAGGTTATATGCCAACTCCATTTTAGTTTTATTTGTTTGGCAGGGGACAAATTATTACTCTTCCGAACAAATATAACGGTTATATCTGAAATTGAAGTATTTTATTTATCTTTTTTTCTAATTTACTCTGCCGATGTAACATTGTCAATATGAAGTTACATGTAGGTTGTGTAACTGTTATATACCAATATTCGTTTTATGCTTAAAAAAAAAGCAGAAAATACCTGGCTGATTATTTCATACATATGTGTATATTGTTATAGTGTATCAAAAGGTACTGAATTTACTAAAAGATGACAATAGTTTTCACCACTTTATTGTGCGACGCGCGTCGATTGCTTTTAGCGACGACGTTTTGTCGCTAATTTTAAAGAAAACCGCGCAGCATGTCCCAATTTCATTTTATCGTAATATAAAAACTACCGAGAATTATAACACGAATAAGGGCCAATCAAAATGGAAATGTCCTCTACTTTTACAGGCTGTGTTTACTTTTCCCTATTTCCATATATAAATATAGGTAAAACGCCCATATGTTTAAACATTGAGAAATAAAATCGTAAGAAAACGTACATGTGCAAAAAATTGCTATTTTTTTTTTATAACTTTGCCAGGCATTAAAATTAATTTTTATATCTTCTGAAAGCAGGGAATATATGCTTTTCAAAAATATAAAAAAAAATATTGAATTCATAAGGAAAATAAAAAAAAATCATATCGAGGGGGAAAATGACCTTGTGAAAAAGCGTTGCGTCATATTTAGACGAAGCCATCCTTCACTTTAAATGCCTTTTTTAAGCGCATAGCGTAGCTTAGGCGCTTATTGCCGCCAGTTGGGTTTTGCTTTCGTCATCATGTTTCCGGTTTATCGCCACCTATAGGCGAATTTATGCATCGCTGTAGTCAAGTCGTGTTTAAAGAAGTCGTAATTTTGCAACCGATCTAGCACGGGAATAACATTCATATCTGCAGTTGCATGTTCCCCCCGGAAATACAGTTCGTTGAACAGTGAACAAAATATGTATAAAAAGGGTGATTTTTTGTCCTCATTCTTGGGGAAAGTGAGACACAGATGCAGTTCATTCTTCAGTTAAAATACCCATTTGAATCTGCGTCTGTAATAATTAAAGTGATTCAAAATCTAAAATGGAATAAGAATATGTATATGAAACCGTTTTAATTAGGGTGTCTTTGCATTGTTACCTTCGCATGGCGCTTAGAGGCCAGGAAAATCAATTTGCATGGTGCAATCTATAATTAGAAGCCACGTCATTAAGCTATACACGAAACAGGAGGGTTTTCCACGTGTGTTTTGGCTGCTGTTCCGACTCAGTAAAATTTTTGTCCGACGCAGCAAAAATGTGAGCAACACAGTAAAAAAATTAACTGATCCGCGTCCATTGTGAACGAGAAAGAATTTGTGCACGATTATGCTTTGACAACGAAAGACAGAGATCGGTGTCTCAGAAGGATGATATTGCGTAACTGCTTACACCTTCCCCGATCATATATGTAAGTCGGCCATGCAGAAATTTAGAGGATGCAACGATGTAACTTAAGCTTACTTTATTATTTCTAAACAACCAAGATATTCTTCAGAATCATCGTCAACACAATCAAATTTGATTTCGTGATTTAGTTTCAAAAATAATAGTATTGGGTCAAGGGAAAGATAAAATGTACAACATTATATCATATTATATCATATTATGGAAGACAATACAGGGGTTGCTCTGGCTTTAAAAATTCTGTCGCCAGAAAAATCGCCAGCTGCAATTTTTTGTCGCCAATTTGTAGAAAGTGGAGCCAGCTAAAGTGCCAGAAAAAACACCATAATTTATGACCATTTTTGATGTGTCAATGTATTGACTTGCGAGTTGTTTTATATCTCTACTGATATGTGTGTATTTGCTTCTCTTATCTATGTTTTACTGTATTTATTCCCATTATAGTAAGACAGTGAACAATTTTCATAATTTATTATAATAAATATCATAAACGTTTATAATATCAAGCACTAGAATATCATCACGCACTGTTTGTATTAACTAAGGCAGAGTCTATCACTGAGTGTTACATCAAGATCCTCCGAGCCTTGGTAGATGCCCACTTGTCAAATGCAGTTCCATAGTCCAAAGGCTCAGTAAAGAGGCTCAAACGCATAAGGTTTTCCAGTGTTTCAATGCACAGCTTGTTTCTCAGGTCGGTTTTTATAATGTTCATTTTTGAGAAACCTCTTTCGCAATCAACGGTGCTGACAGGTGCAACAAGAAGTCTCTCAGCAGCTACAGCAAGGGCAGGGTAGGTAGACTTGGACCTTATGCTAAGCTGAAGCAAGTCCCTAACACCTAAGTAAACATGGGGGTTCTTGGCAACTTGGATCTTAGCATAACCCTGAAAATTAACTAGTTCAGCTTCCACGTCAGACTTTGAATCTACACCACAAGAAGATAGATAGTCGGACACTACAGAAGAAGCCTCAGAAAGAACAGAACTATCAGACTGTGAGTAAAACGATGGGTCAAACAACTGAGTTAGAGCCCTTTACACTGTAGCATCTCCCTCCTCTGTAAACCTAGACCTAAGGTTGTCAATCACTAAACCTACAAACTGGGAACAGGCTGAAGAAGCCTCTGACCTCTGCTGGGCACTGTCCCTGATATTGTGACCCTTAAACTCAAAAGTGCACAAACCAACTGAATCAACTTCTGGGGTTTCAGGGACTTGGTTAAGAAACTGAGAAAGATTGCCACCTGATCCAGATCTGAGACCTTCCAAAACCTCAACAGTAGACAGAAGGAGGGGGTTCACCTCTGTGAAGTCAATATCAGACCTCTGATAGGACTTACACAGAATCGCCAAATGCCTAAGAACATCAGCCAGGTAGTGTGCCGTGTACAAGAACTTATAAGTGGTGATAGGTTTATGCATAGCAAGAGCCTTAGCAGAGTTGTCCTCAAGAAATACACTGACTAGGGAAGAGTAATTGTCAACAACTGCCTGCACACTACCTTCAAAAGTTAGCCACCTAGTATGAAAGACCTGCTGCAGACGGGTTTTAGAATCCTTAAGGACTGCTTGGATACCCTCAAGCCTGGACATGTTCTTGGGAGAATAGGCAAAGTACTTATACATACTGTTAATGACATCCTGAAATTTTACCAAATACCTCACCTTGTCTGCAGCATTTCCTGTACCAAGAGGGGGGGGGGGTGCATGCAAATCTTTTCAAGCTTGTAATTATAGGAGGTTAGATACTTTAAAGCAAATTTGTACGACCAGTTTAGAAAAAATATATTATAAAAATATACAATCTATACATATAGATATTTATATAAAAAGAAGTTTCCTACCTTTTCTCGATTCGTGCTTAGTGACACTTTCTTTCTTCATAATATCGCATCCAGCTGTGAAAACGTTCACTACTTGGGCACTAATGCACAAGTCACAAAACATTAGTTTAAGCTTCACGTCATAACGTAACCACGGACGGCCAAATTTCCAAGCGTCCATGAATTTCCGAGAACTTGGTGTCTTAGGTGTTGCACATTCACTGATTTTTGAATGAACGGGTGTCTTAGAAGGTGTTGCACATTCTCTGATTTTTGAATGCACTGGTGTAGTTGGTTCCGGATCACTGGAATTTGATCGAAAGCCGAATGCCGTTAACTTCTGCACTTTTGATTTTGTCGGAGTTGAAAAGTCTAACTTGCGCTTACCCATGTTTAGCAAAATGTATGTGACCGTTACGATGTATGTACATGGTATCAAGTGATCTTTTTATTTTGTTTGGGATAAGTATCGGAATATCAAATACATATTCTGTCTCTTTCAACTTTCTCAAACTCAGTTGCGCTTGGCTATCGGCTTCAAATGACGAACAAAAAGACCTTTATTTTCATTCGCTTTATTAAAATCCTTCACAGATCTGAGCAAGTAAATTACTTAATCGCCAACGACTGTGTTATCACAACTATTAAATTGATAATTACGAGTCACCATCTCGTGGTCTTTAATCCAATTATCGATTGTTTGTAACTTACCTGATCTGTCAATCAGCACCTGTTAGCAGACTGTGCTAGTTTACAGATACTTTACCTGCGTTTAAATCTAGCAGCACGTGCTTCCGATATGCGGTCAATTTTGATATATGCCAATTTCAATATACAAAACCTTGTCGCCAAAAATATCGCCAGCGGCCGATTTTTGTCGCCAGATCAAATAAAAAATCGCAATTGGCGACATTGGCGAAGCCCAGCGCGATCCCTGCAATACCCCGGTTTCAAGTATTCAAAACACCGCGTGGAATTTTACGAGGGCTGTATACTGAAATACATATGTTTAGAACAAGTGTTAGATAAACATTGCAATTGTGTCAAGCATGAATGTGAAATGGTTTGCGGTCCACAGCACGCTACATACAATGAAAAGTAATCGTGTTTTCAATTTCTTTGTACTTCAAACAAACAATTGACAATGACATGCATATGCTACATGTATTTCCGAACGTACAAATGATGAAGGGGGAGGGGCATGGATGTATTGTCGTTGTTCCCTGTCCCCACATTTTGTTTTCGCTGAACGATCTTTTCATATAAAAAAGATGCATTTAGTTTTTTTGGTGAGATGCCTCTTCATTATTTCTAACAGCGGTTTGAACATTACCGTTTGAAAATTACTTTTGTAACTTTTCAGTGCCTAGTTTGGGATTCTCATTTAGCTACATTTACATGTTGTAAATTTTGCATATTTATTGCGAGTTATCGTTACGTGTTTTTTTTTTTCATATTAAAACTCCTACACAAGCTTCGAATTTTATGGTTTTTTGCTAAGGTTATTAGCATTTTCATATAAAGAACTGTTTTATAAAATTAAAATAATAGCAATGTGTATTATGTCTCATTCAGACAAACGGATGAGTCTCCTTTGCAATATGAATATGAGCTTTTACACAAGAAGTGTAATACACACAAGTTGATGAGTACAGCGTTTAATATCCCTGTGTACAAACTCTTTGGTTTTTTGTTGTTGTTTTTTTTTTTTTTTTATTTTTTTTTTTTTAGATTTACGTATAACAAACAATCACTACAATTGCTAAATGTAAATCCATGCTTATATGTTAATCTAATTCATCATCATATCTGAATTAGTATATCCTCTTGCACTAACTTTCATGTTAAAAATGAGCTATCTCCACTCCTGTTGATAACGCAGTATTCAGTTTCAAAGTAATATTGCACATGTATGATGAACATCTTTTCTAATTAACTTCCTAAATTTTGTTTTCAGTTATACATGTATTTATCGGACTTATTTGGACTCAGATTCTCTCCAACCTGATTTTGAATCGAAAATAACTTCATTATTGATTACAAAAAATAATTCCACTTTCATGGTTTGATTGCTATTTACAGATAAGTATGCACTGTAGTACAAGTCATACAGATGCATGTTTATATGTGTATTTAAATGATTTCTGGTAAGGAAATGAAATGGATGTAAAGCGTTTCATAATCCTGCATTATTGGTGTGTTTTGACATGTGACATTTGTTAGTGTATGTGGGTATGTGTAATTTTCTTTTTTGTCCAGTTTGTTTGTTCCTTTCTATTATAAGTGACTTACATATATGTATCAAACTATTGATTTGTTTCATTTCAGTTGTATTCTAAAAATATTTCATACACTATTTAGCTGGAACACAACAGTAAGTTAGTTGCATAATAACAATTGAACACTTTATACCGAAAATTACCATTACAAATGTTTTCACATTTTCTACCAAAAATGTTCTTCTCTATAACATCACATCTGTAAGAGAAAAAAAATGCATAATCATGTAGAGCATTTAATGATCCAAGGACCGGAGCAGAGCGGATCAGAAACCCTTGGCTTGGGAAGATGGGTGGGAGCTAAACAGGGTATAAAGTGTTCATTTGTCAAATATTTGAATAACATAGCCTTAAATGCTATTGATTGATAGCCTTAAATGCTATTGATTGATTGTATCTTGTTTAAAGTTCTTCTCAATAATCTTTAATTCATATGGAGACGTCACCAAGACCGGTGAAGGGCTTCAAATTTAGGCCTATGCTCGGCGCTTACGGCCATTGAGCAGTGAGAGTTCTTTAGCGTGCCACACCTACTGTGACACGGGACATCCGTTTTAAAGGCCATCTCCGAGGACCCGTGACATTCACACCTGATGCCGAGAGTTTGGTGATGGAACTGTCACTACCTGTTTAACGAACTAGGTCTGTCGCGGCCGGGATTCGAACCCCGATCTCTCTCATACATAGCGAACACTTTACCTCTGGACCACCGCAGCGGTGGTAATGCTATTGATACTAAATTCTGATTATAGATATTTAATAAGAACAGGTGTCCTTTACCAAAATTGTAAATTTCATGATCCAAGGACAGGGTTTTAGTTTAGTGTGGGGTCAAAATTATCATAGTGACCATTGTTTTAACAACATCATATACAATTTATATTTACGTGTTGAAAAGTTTCAGGACATTGCTTCCAATCCATATTTGTTATTTTCTTACAGAAAATGTACTACTTAGTTATGCGAAAATAAAGAATAATGCATAAACCTTTTTTTTTTATGTTGTTCCTGCTCATTAACATTACATACAGAATTCATGAAGTCAGCTTAGCGCTTTTCAGTACTTTCAGTACTTTGATTAATTTAATGGCTTTACTTTCTTTATTGATTTTTACATAGTCAAAAAATAGAGGAAATGTCCAAAAACATGATATATAGATTATATATATTATGACCGTAGTTTCAAAGATTCAGAGGCACTCCTTTTGCGTTGCCCTGTTTTTACGCGCCACCGGTCAGATTGACCGGTACGGTAGAGAAGGGGTTAAACGAGAATCTCATTGGATGATTTAATTTTAGCTTATTGCGACATCCCTGTCCTAAACCCATGTTTTGAATGGTAACTGATGTCAAGGGTTAGTGCGATGTAACAAATCAATAGCCCTTGACTTGTGAAGATGAACCAAACACGGATAGGAACTTGAAAGAAAAACGGAAGTCGGAAAATCTCGAGAGAAAGAAAATACATGGCCAAAATTATGTCAATAAAAACTTTCCAGTTAAAAATGGGTAGGTCACACGATGGCAAACAAACTAAGTTTTAATTTTGGCCTCAGCCGCTCTCCTTTTCACATGTAAGGAATATTTGCTTCAGCTGTGAACACCATTATCGAAAGATTTTCAATAGATTTTCACTGAATATTTAAATACATGAGTGAAATAATTTAAATTTGATTATACATAGCATTTGTTTTTTAAAGAAAAACCTTAACATATACATGTACTTGTTTATAAGATTACTTCCCTCCAAGACTATCCGGTTCATGGAGCACATGAATGTCCTAAGTATCACACCCAATACCTTTTTCCAACACCAGGAATATTATTTGCGTCCATCGATTTGTTCTGTGTGGAGGACCTTCCAAGAAAATTACTTCAGACGAATGGCTGACAGTGGAAAGGTTCTGACTCTAGGAGGTGATGGTAGAGCAGACTCTCTAGGACATTCTGCCAAGTATGGGATCTATGGTTTATTGGATCTAGATCATTTGCTTGTGATACACATTGAACTGATGCAGGTGAGTTTTACCAATGTTTCAAAAGTGAATCACATTTAATAAGGAAAAATTGAATTTAGTTCATACTTCATAGAAAAACTGCAATTTTAATGATGTATATTGTTATGCTCCCGTGGAGATCCGGGTCAGAATAGGTCCTCAGTACCTGCTTGCTTGTCGTAAGAGGCGACTAAATGGGATGGTCCTTTGGATGAGACCGCAAAAACCGAGGTCACGTGTCACAGCAGGTGTGGCAAGATAAAGATCCCTCCCTGCTCAATGACCTAAATTTTGCAGCCCTTCACCGGCAATGGTGACTTCTTCATATGAGTGAAATATTCTCGAGCGGGACGTTACACAATATCTAATCAATTTTCTACAAATAAATGGGAGGTGTATAATATAGTCGCTGTCATGTCCATCCTTCCATCCATCTGTCCGACTTCATATTTCCTACATTTTTCATCAGAAATTGATATGGTTGTTAACAAATGTTCCTTGAGACAAGGACTTTTGGACCAAAGTTTTTCAAGGTCATTTTGAAAAGATCAAGATCACTCAGAACATACATACTTGTATCCTTATGTCAACAGTTTTTGAGCAGGTATTGATATCACACAAATGCAAGGTGAAGATAACGAACAGTTATCAATCTCATAACTCCTATGAGCAATACAAATAGTTGGACAAACACGGACCCCTGGACACACCAGAGGTGGGATCAGGTGCCTAGGAGGAGTAAGCATCCCCTGTTTACCGGTCACACCCGCCGTGAGCCCTATATCCTGATCAGGTAAACGGAGGTATCCGCAGTCAAAATCAGTGTGCCAAGAACGGCTTAACCGGCTAAACAATCGATATGAAGCACGTCAGACAGCATTTGACCCAATGAATAGACAAATGACTTTCAGACAAAGGTTGCTCAAGGTCATTTTGAAAAGGTCATGTTACTCAAAACATAAACCCTAGTTACATATTTTGAAAAAAAAAACAACTCTCAGTTCAGCACCATTTCAATAGTTGTTTATTATGCATCACATCTCACAAATAAGAAAAGAAATATAAATATTAAAGTAGATATATGCTCAGCCTACGGAACACTCAAATGCTAATGCGGAACCTCACTTGGGTCAGAAACCTATGGGAAAATGGTATAAATGTGCTGCAGTTTGACTCGTCAGAATGTTTATCTTGAACCTAATTAAGGAATCCTATTTTATATAATTTGAAGTAATGAAGTATTACTTCTTTTTTTTATAAATAGATAGTTGGGCAAACACGGACCCCTAGACACACCAAAGGTGGGATCAGGTGCCTAGGAGGAGTAAGCATCCCCTGTCGACCGGTCACACCCACCGTGAGCCCTATATCCTGATCAGGTAAACGAAGTTATCCGCGGTTAAAATCAGTGTGCCAAGAACGGCCAAACAATTGGCACGAAGCATGTTAGACAGCACTCGACTCAACGACAGGTTGTACTTACTAACTAGATCGTCATAACGACCATATAATTTGCGAAATGCTTACTTTAATCGAGACTGTTGAAACTCCTGTACCATCAACTTGTTTGTCAGTAACCTACCTAAGATCTAAAAACTCACCATATGCAGAACAAGCTCTTGCATATTGAATCATTTGAGACATATAAACACACATATGCAGGTGATAATGGAAAATTGCTGCATAAATGTGGGAAGTTGACGATGGAGAAGCTGAAATCATCCGTTTGTCATACCGTCGAGTTGTCAGTCTGCCGCTAATGTCTACTATCAATAAACTATCCAAGTATGAAGCAGATGTGGACGACTCTGTGGTGTCCTTTATTTCGAGCTCACAGGGGTATATCAAATCGACACATGAATGAAAGTTATTGTTAATAGACAAAACGTCATCGATATAACGAGAAGTCGAATTGAAAGCGACAGCGAGATATTTTTTCCTCTCACGTTAAAGTTTTTGAACAAACTCTGCTTCATATGAATATAGAAACAGGTCAGCTAACAAAGGAGTACAATTCTTGTCCATGGGAATTCCAACAGACCGATTTCTAGGCACTAAACTACACACTTTCTCCTATTTTAGAATCATATTGGCACGAACATGCATTGAGAGAGCAGGTATCCACAAAATATGGCAGAAAACGATATGACGTCATTTATCCGAAGTTATAAAACAGCGAATATTCTGTTCGAGAAGAGAAAGTCGACTACACCTACCGTAAATGCATATTGAAGGAAATTGTTATATATATATATATATATATATATATATATATATATATATATATATATATATATACAAAGCACTAAAATGACCAACGACACGAACAACGAGATTGTCAAATTTTCCGGACGACCTGTCCCTTCTTCAGGACAAACGAAAACAATTACATAATGTGGTCAATATCAACAGAGCATAATAACAAAAACTACGTATAAATACATCTAGCACTACAACTACACTAATCTACAAACGTATTTACAACGCAGACTACATGTTTTTGGTCTTTAGTCTTGCCAATCAATGTTAAAAGTGAAGCGAATTAGGACATGCCTTATTCGTCCAAAGAGTTGATCCAAAATCATTTTCTATATAATTGTTTTCGTTTGTCCTGAAGAAGGGACGGGTCGTCCCGAAAATTTGACAATCTCGTTGTTCGTGTCGTTGGTCATTTTAGTGCTTTGTATAATTTTTGTATTTGACCTTGTATCCATGTTGTGGATCCGACACTTTGAGGTATCGGGTGTTGTTGGAACTTTAGTGCTTATATATATATATATATATATATATATATATATATATATATATATATATATAACCCTAAACACTTTTTTAAATATATGTTGTATATGTTGTTAATTTATATAAACTGTAAACACTTTCTTGAAATATTGCAACCGTGCTACTGGTCTGTTAACTAACGATACCAGTGTGTAACTCCAGAGTAAATAGGGGTATATAGTATTTGCGTAACAACCAGTTACACTGTCACAATGTTTAAAAAAGTGTTTAGGGAAGAGACTCTTTATACAATAATATGATTAATAATCTGCAGGTTACGTGGACCAGTTAATGGAGGTAGTTTTTACTTCAGCAGAGGATCAAACTATGAACTCCAGTGGAATCATGCAGAATACTATTACACCTCCTCCACTATGCAGCGCCAATAAACGACCTGATAAGGAGACAGTCATTAAAGAACAACTTTCGAAATTTACAACATACAATGCTTTTCTTACTATTGAGAGGAATCAAGAATACTTCTGCTTATACAAATGAACAATTAAAATACTAACAGCAGAAGTTTCATATTTTATCAACATACATGATACATGTATATGTAATACATTTACAATGAAGACTCGTCTGGACGCAAATCTACACTACCTGAACACAAATTATTGGGAAACGTACCCCCCCCCCCCCCACAAACATATATATATATATATATATATATATATATATATATATATAAAATGGAAATATGTTGAAATCTCCATGACCACAATTGACAAAATGTTCGGAACATGGCGAATTTCTGATACTTGGATCACGAATTTGCTGCTTGTGGACGCGCACACGGGCGTTCAGTTTGTTGGTTTGTCCGATATAGTTTTCATTACAGGTAGGGCAGATTTTAACATATCTCCATTTTATAAAATGTATAATGACTGCGAAATTCCCAGAGTTACACAGAAGGAATACTTTATAAAATTGTTTAATCCCAAACTTAATAGAAAATAACTGTGTAAAATTGAAACTACATTGAATTGAAATCTGTAATTGATTTCCAAGTTTTGTCTAATAGTGTGTGTATTGTACCGCTACCAGTGTAATTTATTATGACGTCACAAAGGACAATTACTTAAGTCGTGATATGTTGACGTTACTTAGCAATATTATTAAGCGCTAACAGTGAAATGTTATTCGAGTTTTGTGTTTCTTGACTTTTATTATTGGATGTATTTACTGTATCAAATATCGAATTCTTTATATATATATATATACATATATCAATCACTGCACTGCTTACCAATTTTTTGTTGGGCGTAAAAAATATTTGTATACCTAGGTAAGTTCCTCTTCCTATATATAATAAACATATGTATGTTTATTGGAATCACAATCCCAGTCAAAAAAATGGCTCCAATGTAAAACATTAATATATGGGGGTTATCCTCGTCAGTCTTCTTTGACTTTGGAACATTATGCCTAAATACATGAAAAATTATGATATTAAATGCGTTTTCATAATTCATAAATGTTTATAAAAACGAAACAAGAGTCCCATCCCGCAAATCTCTCCTGCCGTATTGGCCCATCTGTTTTTTTATCGAATTTAAAAATATTTTTAATCAGATCTTTTATCATCTAAATTCCAACGTATATCACTACACCACCCTATCTCCATAGGACTATAATTCAACTGATACGAAACACACATAGTATGTGGGGGTATCTATCATAACATATTCTGGGGAAGATTTCAAAAAGTTATTTTTGGTTTTTTATCTATGCACACTGTACAATTTTATCAAAAATTATAGTCCAAGTCGTTAACGCAGGGTATATATTTTCCAAAAAAAAAAAAAAAATGAATAAAATTAACCCGGGAAAAATAAACTCGAGTTCACAACTTGAGAGATTTACATTTGAATGAAAAAATATAACAAACAGTTATCAATTTCATAACTCCTAGAAGCACCACAAAAGAGAGTTGGGGAAATACGGACCACTAAATATGCCAGGTGGGATCAGGAGGTGCCTACGAGGAGTAAGCATACCCTTTCGACCGGTCAAACCCGTCGAGAGCCCTAAATCTTGATCAGGTAACCGGAGTTATCCGTAGTCAAACACAGTGAGTCAAGAACGGCCTAACAATTGCTATAAAACACATCAGACAGTACTTGACCCAATGGTAGGTTATATTGCCAAACTAGATCGTTATAACGACAACATAATTTGCGAATTGCTGATTTCAAACGAAACTGTTAGAACCATTGTACCATCAACATGTTTGTCAGTAGCCTGCCTCAAATTAAAAACTGACCATAAGTAGAACAAGCGATTGCGTATCAAATCAGTTGAGAGAGGTAAACAACATATGCAGGTGATAATGGAAATTGCTACATAACTCCTACAAGCAATACAAAATAGATAGTTGGGCAAACACGGACCACTGGACGCACCAGAGGTGGAATCAGGTGCCTAGGAGGAGTAAGCATCCCCTGTCGACCGGTCACACCCGCCGTGAGCCCCATATCCTGATCAGGTAAACGGAGTTATCCGCAATCAAATCAGTGTGCCAAGAACGGCTTAAGAATCGGTATGAAACACGACAGACAGCATCTGAACCAATGCGAGGTTGTATTGACGAACTAGATCGTTATAACGACCATAGAATTTGCGAAATGCTGACTTTAATCGAGACTGTTGAAATCCCTGTACCATCAACTTGTTTGCCAGTAGCTTACCTCGATTAAAAAACTGACTATACCCAGAACAAGCTCTTGCATATCGAATCAGTTGAGATATATAAACACCATATGAAGGTGATAATGGAATATTGTTACATAAATGTGGGAAGTTGACGATAGAGAAGCTGAAATCATCCCGTTTGTCATACAGTTGAGTTGTCAGTTTGCCGTTGATGTCTACTTTCAATAAAATATCTAAGTATGAACCAGATGTGGACGACTCTGTGGTGTCCTTTATTTCGAGCTCACAGGGATATATCAAATCGACATATGAATGAAAGCTATCATTGTTAATAGACAAAACGTCATCGATATATCTAAAAGTCGAATTGAAGGTCACAGCGAGATATTTTTTCTTCTCACGTAGAAGTTTTTGAATAAATTCTGCTTCATATGAATATAAAAACAGGTCAGCTAACAAAGGAGCACAATTCGTGCCCATGGGAATTCCAACAGACTGTTGGAAGACCTGATCACCAAAGACCACGAATATATTGTCAATGAGGAACTCTAGCATATTTTTTATTTCAACTTCAGAGTACTTGTGCGTGGAATTTACCAAAGTAAGTTTTTGAATGATTGATCACTAGATGTGAATATTTCCGTTTTCCGTTTTTGTTGAAGAAGCAACTGTCTATGATGTCAAAAAGTCTAGTCTTTAATTTATCGTGAGAAATGGTCGTGTATAGTGTTGAAAAGTCATAGGTTTTAATGCTATTGGTTTGGGAAAAATTCTGTGATTTCCAGTTTACTAAAAGTTCTTTAGAATTTTTTAGAATCCACATTTGATTAACACCACTTCTGGCATATATAGTCGCACAGTAAGTTTGAAGTTTCTTCTTCACAGCTGTTAACATTTTCGTGAGGAGCAAAGATAGGGGCTTGGTAGAGCACTTACTGGATCCAGCAATGTATCTTTGTTTGTAAGGGTTTTCATGTAGTTTAGGAATCCAGTATAGGTACGATAACTCATATTCATTCGACCCATTGACTGGAATATTAAATGTATCTAAAACTGAAGCATGGTTTTGAAGAATTTCGTCTTTTGAAAGGGCAGTTGGAGTATAAGTATGATTAACAAAAGTGGAATTAATGCCAAGTTCGTTTAAAATACAGTTGTAATAATGAACCTTACAAACAAAGACAATGTTGTTACTAGCTTTGTCAGCTGGAACCAAAACATATTCCTCATGTAACCTATCTAATTCTTTTATCACTTCTGGTTTACTAAACACAGAAGGATAGATGGTGCGTACTTTGGTTTTCATGTGTCTAATGCAGGATTTTAATATCCCTCTTATGCTTTTAACCCATTCTGACAATGTATCAAGTTCTTCTTTTTCATATTTAGCCCATCGTCTGGCATAATCTTCGACAGAACTCATAATAGAGATGAAGTTCTGTCGCCAATTAAAAGACCGAGGTTCTCTGTATTTAGGACCTTTAAGAATAAGTGATTTGAGGTCCTCATTTTCAACTATATCAACATCACCAGTAATGACATGTCCAGCTGGACTGTAGTTGAAAGAAGATGAAGAACAAGAACATGTTGGTGGATTACGTATAAGATGGTCTATATCTATGCACTGCAAAGTTGGTTTATAATTAAAAACTTTGGATGCAATAGTAGAAGTATAGCTGTAGGAAATACAGGGTGTAGACTTGAACTTGAAATAAGTTGGAATACACGACTGAACTTGAATTTAATGATAGAAATACCTAGAGTCAACCCGCTCTTCCAGATCTATCATTTCTTTATCTTCATTCAAGTTGTTTACCGTTGAATGCTGTTCTATCTGACTTAAGGAAACATGTTCGGAATTTGTTGACTTTATTAGTTCATAGCATCCTTGATCTACAAAATATGAATAAAGAATAAAAAACTTGGAACACAAATGAAGTGAATGCCAATCAGATCGAGGGATTTACAATATGGTAAACTTCAAGCGCCCTGTGTTTCATTCTGAAAATTACAATTTCAAATGTGAACTAAATTAGAACTATTGTCCTATGGTTCTAGTCATGAGAATTTCAGTCTTGCATTCTATTAATTCTAAGTCGACACTCCGTTTGTCCTACCAATATAAATGTAATTCTACTACTCGCCGTAGTTCATTTCTTTCGGTTTTTAACAAACACCACGGTTCCTATGATGAAAGGCGAATATAACGAACAGTGATCAATATCATAACTCCTTTAAGTAATACAAAATAGAGAGCTGGGCAAACATAGAATGAATTCCTTAGTTGTTTATTTCATGTTTCATTTACTTTTCATGTATAAGAATTGAGTAGTTTTCAAAACAAAACCACATGCATTTATTTGTGGTTTATCTATTCATAGATGAAAATATATAGAGAATAGCACATACCCATTTCCTTATCACACCCTGTATCAACCCGAGAAACCAAGACCCGCCAGAGGGCCGTGGGCAGTAATTGCTCGAGGGCTGATACAGGGTGTGGTATGGAAATGGGTATGTGTTATTATGTTTATTACATACTTAATAATAACATACAAAATATGTTTACTTGAACAAATGGGATTTAATCAACATTATATCACAGCTATATAGATATAGCATTATCACACCAGTTTGTTTTTTGTCCATATGCTGATCACAAATATAATTTAACACAAAAACAGAAACAACAGTAAACAGACTACTGCTACTTATTAATCTGAATCGAAGTCAGTCCCTGTGTCAGTAAGCGCTGGCACAATTTCAAGGTTTCTAAATCCATCGTAATAGAGTCAGGATTTTAACAAACATCAGCGGTATTTAAGGTGGATCGATCCTCATGCGACTTGTCAATATTAATGGTGAAAGCGGAAAAACTGTATTAATTTCCACTCAATATAGTTTAATTTAATAAATAACCAAAGAAAATGTGTATGTTGCCACCTTTTTAAAGATGTCAGACATGCAAAAACAGAAGTACATATCAACATAAAAAATATCTCACATTTTCATTAAACCGAATAATGAAAATTTATTAAAATTTGTTGAAATTACTAATTTCAAATGTCAATAGTTCCAGAAAACTGCTAATTCATAAATATATCAAAATTAATTGTGTCATAGACATGCAATATGTTCATGCTGTTTTTGTTCGTCTGCAAAATATTGAAGCGGGAAAAACAGAGGAGTTCTGGATAGCGGGGATCCTCGAGGGGGTTTGATACGGATCTGTATTGCTGATACGGATATCAGCTCCGGGTGCTGATACGGCTATTGTAAAGTGAGTTGTATTGCATATGCAACAAAACCCTGTATTTATTATCAAGTATGTAATAAAAAGAAATATTGCATATTTAAAATGAATCGTTAGCATCGAATATTCGAATCAATGATAACAGATATTAATTAGTGATAAAAACAAAGTAATGAATGATAAATGGATGCGTGATCGTTTTTATTCGAATTAATGACATTATCTATTCGAAAAGGTGCAAATACTCAAGTAATTTTTAATAATAAGAATACAAAAATACGGCTCTTTATACCATATTTGCAAGATTAGTTATCACACAAAAATACCACTAAATATTTACACATTTTTTCCTGAAAATACAATTTCCGATAAGACTGGACAAGTGATTTCAAGATGAAATTATACACAACCCATACTTCCACTTTAAATATTCCACTGTACTGTTGAAGATATCTTTATGTGTTTTCCAATCAATTTTACAAAATGAGGGTAAAATATATTCTTACACTTGTAAACTTCGTTTGAAGCGTAGTATAATGGACAGGGAACAGCAAATTGTGTGCAGTTTGTGTTGTAGTTTTCTTGAACTCTTCTTCCAAGAAAGTTGTACTCCACACAGTATCCTGAAATAAATATTCTTATTGAAAGATAGATGACAATAATGAAGAGTGATCAAACTACCAAAAGGAATACAAAATAGAGAGTTGGGCAAACACAGAACCCCAAACATATCAAAAATGGGATCAGGTACCTAGAGGGAATATGCATCGACAGGGGATGTTTACTCCTCCTAGGCACCCCATTCCACCTCTGGTGTGTCCAGGGATCCGTGTTTGCTCACATCTCTATTTCGTATTGCTTATAAGAGTTATGCGATGAATCACTGTTTGATATCTTCACATTTCATCAATATGTTTTTCTCCATGGTTAACCATGTGGGAATAACTGATTGATTGATTGTGTCTTGTCGAGATTTTGGCACTGATATTGATGCGTCACGAGCTGTGTGTGATGCAATACAAATTTAGGCAGATTGCTTAGCGCTCGGGGCCGTAGCACTGATAGTTTTTTTTTTATCGTATCAACACCAGCCGCGATACGGGACCTCCATTTTAAGGTCACATCCGAAATACCTGTGATTCTCACTTCTAATTGACTAGCGTTTGACGAAGAACCAATAAATACCTATTTAACGTCTTAGGAATAACCCAACCCATCGTCGGAAACCCATGGTCGGTCGCTCTACGATTACCTACCGTGGGTCACAAGGCCGATATTTTCGTATAACTCCAATGGGAATCGCCGTAAATATTCCCGGTACTTAAAGTACCAGCTGTAATTGCGGCTCCCATGAAAGTGTGTGTGTTTTGTTGTGCCACTATCAAAGATATATAGATGAAAACTTCAGATTTGGCATTCAAAATGGTTGATTATTTTAACTAATACTTCACTTTCACATGTGCCCCTCATTGGAAATCCTGGATCCGCCTCTGGTATGTTTAGTATCATCATTGCTTCATGGCACGTGAATAAAATCAGTCGTGTATGATACAATTTAAAAATTAGATGCAAATTTTGATTAAGATATAGTCTTACAATCCCGTTCACATGTCATTTTGTAATTAGTTTAAGTGAGACATCAATTGTGTTTACAATTGTTTAGGAATTATGAGATTGATCACTGTTCGTTATCTTCACCTTTCACGAGAGAGAGGTATTTTAGATCAAAGTTTCCAATACTGACTCAAATTGTGCTGACAACACAACTGGAACAATTACGCAGTACTTTAAAATACGCAAATAAGTTTAACATACCTATATAAACCGATGAAATATCAAGTCTGTTAACAAAAATCCACATTGCTCCCGTATGATGGAACTATACGAACTCGTGCTGAACATGTAATCCTATACATAGA
The DNA here is from genome assembly GCF_947568905.1 of Ostrea edulis. Classification (NCBI taxonomy): domain Eukaryota; kingdom Metazoa; phylum Mollusca; class Bivalvia; order Ostreida; family Ostreidae; genus Ostrea; species Ostrea edulis. The sequence continues at coordinate 20,243,932 of NC_079166.1, forward strand.
CTCGTGTGCAATACGATAGTAAACGCTTGGTAACACAGACTTTTTCCTCTCCTGTCTATATAGACACAAAATATACCTCCGCTTCAATAATGCAGATAAAACATCTCGCTGAAAGTTTTGTAACTTGTCTAACCTAAACGTAGTCAAAATATTGGCTTGGAAAGCATGTTTTTCTATGCTACCGAGGACTTGAAATAAGGGACGTTTTCATTGGTTGAATATCGCAATAAGGAATGGTAAAGCTTTTAGCGAAAATACTAGCTTGTGACCAATGGTAGGTAATCGTAGAGCGACCGACCGTGAGTTTCTGACGATGGACGCAACCCTGCCACGAGAGGAGCTTGAACTCACGACATCCCGGTTACAAAGCAAACGCTCTACCACTGAGCTAGTAAGACCGGTTGAAAGAATAGTATAGCAATTTATATTCTTAAAAAATGAACACGAACACCTTTCATCAAAAGATGAATATAACAAACGGTGATCAATGGTAGGTTGTGTTGGACAATTTGTTGGTGATATACAATACTTAAAATAATAGCTGATTCCATATGCGAGAGCATTTTTGCGTATGATCAATGGATTTAAAACCAAGGCAAGATACTGAGAAATAGGTTGCTTTTACATGGGATTGTTCAACCTCGTTTAAAGTAAACATTTCGCAAATTCTATTAATTGCAATAATATTATTTGCAAATTCAACCGGTTAGAAAATCTATTTCATTAAAGCATTTACTAGATTGAGCCCTGTTTGTTATTGTCAGCATATTATAATATTATAATAATACTCACAGTTGAAAATGAAACACCACAAGCCTTTCTAGGGAAGGGGTTTTGCTTTAAAAAGCGACAAAGCGTTAATGGGTATATCAGTATGGCCCTCTGCTACGATTTAATGAAGAATACTTATTAATACCGATGTCGATTATTTTATTGTATCATTCGGTTTAAAGTCTTAACATGGTATCACCTAATATCGATTACACTTTTTATGCCTTCGGAAAACCTACATTTGAAACAAATATTGCTTTCCGATTTAATGATATTTCAAGAATCTGTAGCTTCTGTAGATGAACTTCGGTGGCTCTAATATTGTCATAGATTATAAAGATAATTTGGGAGTAGATGGAGTACTTTATCGCTGGAATTAATCTTCGCAGACTAGTTTTAAATCACGCTGATAATAATTGGTTTACATTCTCTTACAACATTGAATAATTATTATAACAAGGAATTATTTTAACTACATGTAGATAGAATAGCACGATTTGTATGCTTATATTTGACATGGCAGTGCAAATATCTATAGAAATACACACACCGAAAACTATCAACTTCCATGGGGCACAAACTTCTACAGTTTCGTTCAGATAATGATTAGGAACGCAATGATACACCCGTTCATCTTTGCAGTATTTAGTTGCTTTGCTGCAATTTTTCCTTTTCCCAGCTGTAAACCACTCCGCTTCATCCCGTGGGCAGCGTGCAATAATTTCTATGCTGTCTTGTACTTCTGGACACAAGAACTGCTCAACAAACATAAAGTTGTGTTTTTATGATCACAAGCATTATGCAAAATGATGAAATCAATGATAAGATAATGTTTCACGGTATATCAACTTATTATCAAATTACCCCGCCTCTTCTTTCAATTTACAGGGAGTGTTTTTATTATCTTAAGCTTTGTTGAAAATGATGAAGTTGATAAGATAATTCTTTCACGATATATGATATAACTAGCACAGTACCCCCGTAACTTCTTTGTGATTAAGAATTAGGAGTAACGATATCAGCAACAGGAACATTGTGAATTCACGCCTCGGATTACAAAGCACCTGCAATAAAATAAATCATGTTAGATACTACATTTATTACCAACATATGGTGTTTATGTATCTGCAAGTAACGGACCCGATACGTGAAAGTGTGGTTTGTGTATGATTAATTTTTTAATGAATGTAGGCCCATGCCAAATAACTTGATATTAGCGGGGTTTGAACAGTCTTATTTAAAGTCAGCATTTCGCAAACTCTGTGAAACATTGAAATAAACATTGATAAATATTATATTGACCATTATGCAAGGTGAAGATAACGAACAGTAATCAATCTCATAACTCCTACAAGCAATACAAAATAGGTAGTTGGGCAAACACGGACCCCTGGACACACCATAGTTGGGATCAGGTGCCTAGGAGGAGTATATCTCTCTATAATCGTTGTTGTATTTTCATGATATTGGAAATAATGTCACCATGAATGACACAACGATGTTAATAATTAAAGAAATGAAGATAACAGTGACCTTTGAAACAAAAACAAATTCAAGTGAAGCGCAAACAAGGGCCACTGGGCATAGTAGAGGTAGAATCAGGCGCCTAGGAGGAGTAAACATCCCCTGTTCATAAATTTCTACATGAGAAGAAAAAGTGGGACCTTCAACTCGATATTTAGATATATCAACGATGTTTTATCAATAAAAAATAATTGTTTTCATTTATATGTTATTTGATAAGCAAGGGCGTTTTCTGCATATGATAAGTTGTATTATTTTCGCAAATTCTATGATAAATATAACGATTTAATTGACTGCGGATAACTCCGTTTACCTGATCAAGATATAGGGCTCACGGCGGGTGTGACCGGTCGACAGGGGATGTTTACTACTAGGCACCTGATCCCACATCTGGTGTGTCCATGGGTCCATGTTTGCCCAACTATCTATTTTGTATTGCTTGTAGGAGTTATGAGATTGATCACTGTTCGTTATCTTCACCTTCTCATACAACCCCTCATCGTGTCAGATGTTGTCTAGCGTGTTTCATGCCGATTGTTGGGACGTTCTTTACACAGCGATTTTGACTTCGAATTGTTCCATTTACCTGCTCAATATATAGAGCTCACGAAGGAAGTGACCGGACGAATGGGGATGCCTACTCCTTTTAGGCATCTGCTTCCACCTATAGACTGAGATTTACTAAACTTCGTATGTTATGCAGAAAAATCTTACTTAAGTTTTAACTTAAGATACGACACCTCTGTTTTACGAATGTGTTCTTAAGTTTTCATCATAAACTTAAGTTACGAAATATCGGTAACTTGCGATATGACGCTGCGCAAGCGCTTTTGTCACTTTCGTTTTCAATATTTCATTGTCTGGGATAAGAGAAGGTACATGTACATATACGTGCGTGGATCCAGAATATATTTCTAGGGGAGTAGGTTTGTCCATATGAAAAATCTCCAAAGGTACCAACGTATAGATACTAAGAATATTAACATAAAGGATGCGATCGATTTTTATCACACAATAGTACTTTTCCCAGGTTCATAACAGGGGTTCGGAAAAACGATATGAACTCGTAGCACAGGTTCATAATTATGTAAAATAGGTAGGTAAATTATTCATCGTCAACTTCCCATATTTGTGTAGCAATATTCCATTATCACCTGCATATGGCCTTTATATATCTCAACTGATTCGATATTCAAGAGCTTGTTCTGGGTATATTCAGTTTTTAAATCGAGGTAAGCTACTGACAAACAAGTTGATGGTACAGGGATTTCAACAGTCTCGATTGAAGTCAGCATTTCGCAAATTCTATGGTCGTTATAACGATCTAGTTCGTCAATACAACCTCACATTGGGTCAAATGCTGTCTGACGTGTTTCATACCGATTGTTAAGCCATTCTTAGCAAACTGATTTTGACTGCAGATAACTCCGTTTACCTGATCAGGATATAGGGCTCACGGCTTACCCATCCTAGGCACCTGATCCCACCTCTGGTGTGTCCGGGGGTCCGTGTTTGCCCAACTATCTATTTTGTATTGCTTGTGGGAGTTATGAGATTCATCACTGTTCGTTATCTTCACCTTGCATGCTCCACATAAATAAAACACCATGTCTTGCCATCCTTTGAAATTGTTAACATTAACAGTAAAAGACCTTGTTTTGTCACCATTGTTGTTCCAAGAGGATGTTTGTGTCTTTTATGACGTGAAAATAATTTTCAGTTTCTTCAAACCGTGACGCAACGTCTAAGTCACAATCGAATTGAAGGCAAATAATTTCTGTGACATTCGGGTTGTGAAATAGACAGTAAATTAAACTGTGGGTTTAATGATAGTTGTGTGATAGATACATGTAGACTCTTACGTTCGTGCTTATGACATGAAATTTATGAAACTCATTACCGAGTTTGAATAATTCCCTCGCCAAAGCTCGGGAAATATTAAAATCGCAACATATTTCATAAATTTCATATGGCATAAGCACTCATTTCATGTCTACACCGCTGTGCACCTGGTGAAGTCAGTTCACACCTTATAATCAAGTGCAAATTTGTGTAGTATATAAAATACATATATATTCAATATGGACGTTCAGTAACTGATGAGATCCTCATATGAGAATTAACAATTTCAATGCAAATAAAGTTCATAATAGATAGTCACTAGAATCTTAAAATCTTTTCTACAATGCCGCCAAACTTGCTGTTTGATGATTATATGAAATATCAATCGTTTTCATATATTCTTTAAAAGCATTTAAAATATTGTAAATGACCACATACACTGTACAATACCCTGGAAGTATCCTGTTGATAGATATTTCACAATTAACAAAATATATAATTAGTGATACATGTATCATTAATTATCCTGCTGAATGGATGCGAACTGTAATTGAATAATTGGATTGTTACTCTCTTTAAATGAATTGATGACATCATCAATTGAAATTATACGCGATACAATTCCATTAAAGAGAGCAATAATTTCATTAATGCGTGCATTAATTCTATCCATGTGCGCAATAATTGAATTATTGCTCTCTTCAGTCGAATTGTAGAGCGCATAAATTTAATTGATCTGCACAATCATTCTTTTAGAGAGAGACATATCTAATTGGGGATATCTTTAATTCAACATATCAACAATTGAACTCTTTAATTGAATAGGTGCTCTGTTTAAAAAAGATTATATGCGCATTGGTTTCTTGTACAAAATCGTCGTAAATACTGAACTGGAGATTTTTTCAGTTGAATTAAAGAGATCATCAAATTATTAATACCGAGTTTCAATTTTTTTGTATTTTGGGAGCAAAATTTTCCCTTACTGATGTGCTCATCATATTGAATTGATGCGGGCAATAATAGCGCGCAATGATTGAATTGATATCTTAAATTATTTGAGTTTATGCTAATTTGACGTTCCATAAATGTATCGTATTGAAGATTCGCATCAAAATAATGTATTATCTATAGTACTGATTTGCACATCAATTCATTTCATATGTGCATCTAATTTTGAACTCAACAACGTGGTGAAAATAATCGATATAATCAATGTGTTGCTCTTATGAAATCAGTTAAAGATATATTTAATTCAAGTCATATGAAAAGCAAGAGCTGTCGTTGGAAAGGAAGACTGATTGTACGTGTAGGTATTGCTTTTAAAACGTCTTAGAAACGTTCTCTTGAGTTTTCATTCATATGGAGACATCAACATTATCGGTGAAGGGCTGCAAAATTTAGGCCTGTTTACGGCCTTTGAGCAGGGAGGAATCACCACACCTGCTATGATACGGGATCTCGATTTTTACATTCTCATCCCCATTTAGTCGCTTCTTACGACGACCAAGGGGTACTGAGGACCTATTCTAACCCGAATCCTCACGATATGGAAAGGACAAATTCAATTCATTTCAAAAGAACAAAAATGCAAGAGATCAATATTCACTGGATCGGTGTGATATCTGTAACCGCAGTTACGGGCATCCAAAACTCAGCTAAGGATTATTCTCTCGTGCTTTGTTTTCAGTTATATGTCATTAAACACTTAACTTCACATAAAGCATCCTTGTTCTAGAGTGTATTTTAAATCAGTATTGTTATGAGCCAATTCCAGATCAATGTCAATGTAGAAATCCTTAACACATATGGTATACATGCATATTGTATCATGTGGTTATAATGTTTAATTGTTAAAATTGTATATGCTCACTGAGGGCCCTTGATCGGTAAATAAATAAAAACAAATAGATGTAAAGGATATAAGCCAAAATCTGTCCATTCTGTGAGAGAAAGAAGGCATCGGTCAGTTCTTTCTCTCACTGAATGGACAGTTCAAATGAGGCTTATATCCTACTTAAAACATTACATCTTTTGTTCTAACAATGGACAGGCTAAGGAAAACCCATTGACAATGATAATTATGAATAAAGCTACTTTTGAATAGTCTGACAATATGACCAGTTTTGCGTAGAAGTATGTTTCTTTTGTTCACTTATTGGACAGTGTCAGTTAAGTTATCTTGTACTGCAGGTTTTATAGTCACTCACTCTGTAGTAATGAGCCATATCAACATGTCGTCCTATGATGGGGAGAGCATTATTATTGCACAATCAAAATTTAAGGATTTCAATGAAAGTACTGCGAATACTATCTTAATGAGTGTTATATTCTGGATATGGAGGTTGAGAAAGTTATGGAGTCAAATTTTGATCTGAAAAGCATTGTGTTTTTAAATATTTGGATGAGGAAATGATTAACGCCGGCCAAAAGAACCATCCACCCATCTTGTGAAATGAAATGAAATTATTGATGAAAGCGAAAATAATAATTCAGAATTAGGATATGCAAATAAAGAAAACATAAAAAAACATTGTGAATTTTTTTTCGGAATGTGCCCCTGGATCCAGCGAAATTCAAATACAGTATGGAAATATGTCTTTCAAATTTAAGTTTTGATGCAATATGATAATGGCCTGTGGAATTTAAGAAATGTGAATCGTAAAGATGGAGCAGAGAATTCTACTATATATACCTTCATATTCACGGATTTTTCTTACGAGTCCTTACGGATCTCCGACTCGTAGTCAATCGCAAGCATTCGTAAATCACTCGTCGGTATCCGTTAATAACTCGTCACAACTCGCACACACTCGTAAGTATCTTTGCGGTTAGTTTACGATATGTTACGGATAATTTACGAGTTGTTTACGGATTATTACGAATGCCTAAGTGATATTTACGATTTCATTCACGTCGGGTTACAATCGCTTTACGGATTGTTCAGAGTCATTACGAGCGCTTTACGTATAGACATGATTACTTAACGAGTACATACTTAAACTTTACGACTAATACCACGTTCACACTCACGTATTTTTCTTACGAGTCCTTACAGATCTCCAACTCGTAGTCAATCGCAAGCATTCGTAAATAACTCGTCGGTATCCGTGTCTAAATCGTAACAATCCGTGTACTTTAACGGATTTGTGGAATACGTAAGGATTCGTAAGAAAAATCCGTGAATGTGAAGGTACCATAAGGGGAAATATCGTTTTCAGTGTTTCAGTGATTTTTTTCCGAAATTCGTGTTGATTCTTACTTGTAGGGAATTTAAAATTAAATGTGTATCTCTTTGACAGATGTGTTGTCTTTCTTTTATTTTCAGCCTACCTGTAGACGTCTAATAATTTATTGGGTTTACCTGGCACTGTCCAATAAGTTGACAATTACTGTCCATTATTTTAAAGAATTGACAGTATCTGTCCTTTATTAAAAATGATGGACAGCAATTGTCAACTTATTGGACACCTACAGGTAACCTTTTCACTACAAGTGGAATTTCTTCTATCTAAATAGAAATAAGATACACAGCAGCATTTTCATACATTGATCCCCTAATGAAGAAATCCATCGTACAAAAATACGGGGTGATGAGGTACAGGTAAATAAAAATGATGCCCGTAAATGATAAAAAAAAACTAGATAAAGGATATCCGTAACTGTTGAGTTATCTTATATTTGTGTATTTTACTACTGTCAATTTGAATTCTAATCTGCGACCCAATTATTAAATATTAAAATATTTTGGCAACTATACAAATGTAGATTCAAATCTACACGCGAAGACTCCCCCTCTCCATTTTGGTAATAATATATTGAGATCCATTCAAAAGCCTGGAATTGATAAAGCTGATCATGGCCATTTCACGAATGTTACACATGCAGTTAAATAATGTGTAAAGCTAAGACTTAAGTACTAACAAAAATATAGATAGGCTCTAAACTAAAACAAGGAAGGAATACTAAAATGATAATGTCAATCTAAACACTTTAGATGGAAGTTTGATCTTTCTACATTGACCACAAAGTACACACCTTTCCTTAGTCAAATACAACGGTGTACATCACCTACACCCTGTACAGGGCATGTTGGTATTCAATATGGCTGAAAAATGGCAACGCAGACAATTTTAAAATTTTACTCTCCGTATTTTGTAAGCTTTTAGGTATGATTTCAGTGTACTGTATGTAGTCATTTCCTATAATCATTAAAAACATATATGAATAAGTGAATTGAATTCACACAGATATGCACAAATTCTATAATTATACAAAACAAAATTTAGATATTATTCTTTATTACTACTTTGTAATGTGAACATATATTACAATGTTTCTTTACAATTATTAATATTACTTACCTGAAGTATGAATTTTCTAGCGTATAAAATGAACGGTAGAGTTTTCATCTCATTTGATGAAGTCCCATATATATCAAGCATGTAGTGTTGTTTTCAAAGTAGGGGGTGGGTAGCCGGAGAAGATGACTTCACAATTGTCTAAAATTCTTGACAAGCAAGTAAAAGAAATCTGACATGTTCTTTTGGTCGATCTTGAAAATCCTAATGGGGGGTGGGTGATATACAATTCATATTTCCTATTAAAAAAACACACCATATTTTCCAACCTTCAATTTCTGAATTCTTTGTGGTTTTTGGGGTGTAGGTACAATCTAATTAAAATTAGATCTTATGATCCGCTCATCTACTATCGTCACACATGTGTAGCGATAGTAGATGAGCAGATTATATAGGATTTAATTAAATTGGATGTAAGTAGTACATGTTCATGTAGCGTACTATTTATTGTGTGCGCCTAAAAAAATCCCCAAACTTTTTATATCGGGGAGGGAACAACCTTCAATAAATGGATTCCATTCATAACTTCGACCTTACATTGTTACCATTCACTTCTACTATGAAAAAATGGGGGTGGGGGTGTTGTGTTACCGAATATATATTTATGTGCATAAACATATAACAGAAAATGTGGATTATTAAAAAAGGGGGGCCAGGCCCCATTTTGATTTTACGTGCCTCTATAATGTATGCTTAATCGATGGGCCAAACTTGTTGACACAATATACCCAGCGCATACAAATTTTGCTATTTATACAAAACGATTCCTGATGCAAACAAGACCCTTTAAAAAAAACAACCTTTTATCAAAATGCTCGGTTCACTACATTATTGGCTGGGGATCTGATCACCCTTCCCCTGGTGGAATACTCACTGTAACAAATCTAGAATGTAGGGGAGGTATCGACATTGTGGGTTAGGAGGAAGAGTCACCTAGTTCTTTCATCTCGAACTCCACTAAGCTTATTGCTAGTGATAGAGAAACAAAATCGGCTACCTAATGTATTATTTCGTTAAAGGTAAGTTTGAAGGCATGACCGGTAAGTACTTTTGAGAGGAAAACAGGTACAGTGTACGTAGAATCAGGGCGGGGTCCTCTCTTTTTTAACGTCCTCTTTTGCGTTATTTGCATATGCCAAAACAAAAAGATATACTGTGTGATCCCCCCACCCTCTCAACGTTTTGTTTATAATAGCAGCGAATGATAAACATGTAAGATGGGAGTTATGTATTGAAGGACGATCTTTTCAAGCATTTTAGACAATAGTGTGAAGTCATCGACGACGACTACACTCTTTATAAAACAAAACCAGTTGCCTGGAACAGCTATGCCCCCCCCCCCCCCTAGTTTTTTGAATGATGGAAAGGGGGTCGATTTTCATCGTGGGAGTATTCTACTGGCAAACACCTCAATTATGTTGACCAGTTTGGACTATTTGTAAAGATTTCTACATACATTCTAGATTCCGGTTTATAACGACCACGATAACGTAGTTCTATTTCATCTAAAATACGAATTTCAAAGCCATATGAACCATTTTGTTATCTAATGATAGCATCTGTTACGTACATATATTTTTAAAGTTACGGACATCATGATCAACTATGATTTGCCTGATAGTGTTTACATTTATCCACATTACCCTGTTGTTTTTTTTTGGGGGGGGGGGGGTGTAGGGGTTGTTTTTGTACAGTTTATTCCTTTCTTTAGGGATTAAGGATGTATGCTACACCAGAAAATTTGATGTAGATGAAAAGTGGAGGATATGTACAACAATCTTTTGAAGTTGAAAAATTTCAAGTTTACTTTATTTTGTCAAAAAATACAGTTTTAGTAGAAGGTAATCTGAAAAAAAGTTAAAACCCCTACTGGACTCGAACCTGCTACTTACAGTTCAGCAATCGGTATGCTAACTTACTGAGCTACTCGCCTAGATATTTAGATTGAAAAGGAAAAGTCAAATATTGCCGATATTGATTTTTCCATCCATGTCTTTAAAGGAAGTCAGCCATTATGACGATATAGAGCACCTCTTTAAACTATGACACAGTTTTACTTTAACCCGAGACACAGAGGCCTGTGTGAATATGGGCAACTGTCTCTGCATTTTATTTTTATATCTAGTAACATCAATTAAAACACAAAACACGGAAAAATAATCCTTTTTAATTACGAAATCAAAAATGATAATTTTTAGCCGTATCATCGTCATCCATCTTCGGATGTCCATAACATTGACCTCAGTGAATATTCGAGTTATGGATATATTGAATTGAAGTTTTTCTTGAACATTATCTTATGTAATCAATTGTCATATATAGGAGAGCGCGTTCTAAGTTTTAAGAACTTGAGCTCAATCCTTTTGTTATAACATCTAGACAACAAAATATGTTCAAATCAATTTTTTTCTTTTTCGAATAGTTGCTCTCAAACATATTTTTTGTGTACAGTAATTGAATTATGACATAATTGATTCCATGGAAAAGAGTAATTATTCAATAATTACCACATAGTAATTAATTCAGTTGAGGGGCGTAGTAATTCAGTTCTTGCGTAATTCAATTATTGTGCGTACCAACAATTGTTGATGTTAATTCGTTTGAAGAGAACAATAATGAAATTATTTCGAACATCAATAAATAAATTAATTAATGTTACATTCATTACACGTAACAATGGAATTAACGCGTGGCCGAGTCCATAATTGAAGATATCATTATTTGAAGGGAATTTTATTTCAGTTGTTGCACAGATCGATCTAATAAATTAACGATCGATATTTCAATTAAAATTTGAGTTTAAATTACCTTTGCGCTCCAAAAGTGTAAATATAAACCTTTAAATTAAGTGAGACATACAAAACGTACCACGTTTAGAACAGAATGTCAACTAGTTTGGGAAGTAACCTGTAAACCAATATTTTTTTTTTTTTTTTTTTTTTTTTTTTAATATTTAAAAGATTTTCTGTGCGTATATGTTGATGACAAAATTTACGATACATAGCGAAAACAAAAGTACGATTTATTCCCTTTTTTTACTGTGAGTAGTGACTTTCAGGTGTGCGATCTTCTATTTCATTATGTACCGAATTGTCGGTGTTTTGTCAGGAAATTACACATGTAGTGACTTCTCTACTTCCTGTGTGTGATTTTTAAAAATTCACGTGACGAAATGTAGTGACTTTCAGGTGAAAAATCATTTTTTTATTATTTGACTTCATTCAAATAAACTTCGCATTAATATAACAGCATCCCTAGATTTACAAATATGGGTTATTTTTCATGATAGCATTGCTGGAACATCGAGTAGTGACTATGGGGTGTAAAACCTTACGTAGTGAGTATCGGGGTTGTACAAGTGTGTGTGTTTGTGTGTGTGTGTGTGTGTGTGTGTGTGTGTGTGTGTGTGTGTGTGTGTGTGTGTGTGTGTGTGAAAACTATGTAGAAATATCATACACGGATGTATATTTAATTGCTGGGATAAAATTTAGAAATTCATTTATCTCCCTCATGCATAGCCCTATCCTTGGACATATTCGGCTCCAATTTTTGGCACTCTAGTTTTCCTTTTCGCTCTTACAAGTTTATTGTTATTTCGGATTTTAAAATGTTGGCTTGAGCATCACTGAAGAGACAATATTTGTCGAAATGCGCAACTTGTGCACCAAAATTGGTACCGTATCAATTTTACAATACATCAAAATCTAGACCATTTTAGAAATACTTGTTTTCCCTCTACCAACCAGTGGTTGAAAGTAACGTTTTCTACCACAGACTAAAATGAAAGCTAAACTAAAACTAATTAATCATTGCTCCTTTTTTCCCCATGTTATCACCGGTAGACAGGGGATGCTTACTCCTCCTAGGCACCTGATCCCACCTCTAGTGTGTCCAGGGATCCGTGTTTGCCGAACTATCTATTTTGTATTGCTTTTAGGAGTTATGAGATAGATCACTGTTCGTTATTTTCACCTTTCATCTAAATGAATGATACCCCATGATTACTGAACATGGTGGGTTAACACATTGTTTAGACAAATCAATGACATAGGTCATATGGTAGTATGTTGAGGTATCTTGATCCTCACAACTCTAATCTACCACTTACATGTACTGCAGGTCTAGATTCAATTTCTTAACACATCAGGGATTTTTAAAGAGGAGTCCCAGACTCATGGTTTATGAGCAGCTTCAATCCCATGAAAATTAACAAGTCCCATGAAATTTTCATGAGTCATTTTTGTATCCGATTTTTGAGAAAAGTACAGATATTGATTCCACATAGTTGTTAATCAGGATGTCATCACAGTGACAAATCAAAATTAATGATTTTTAATTTTCTGAACCATGGGATAATAACAACTAAAAAAAAACAACTAAAAAAGGAAACACATATTGTGACACCCGATTCAAAATCGAAATCCTTTAGATTTTCTTATAACCAGTATAGCTGTATATATTTAACACATGTATTGTTCAGGTTGTTAGGTTGTCCTGTATATGTGAGTTGGAATATTAATTAAGTTTGCACCTGTCAGTCACACCCATTGCTTGGTTGACAACAAACTTGGCATACCGATGAACCACAGAGCAGATTATCCTTTTTACCTCACCCAAGTTGAACATTTGAGTGAGCTTTTGCCTATTTGTCCGTCTGTTGGTCTGCTTGTACACTTTCCAAAATTTCATCTTTTCTAGAACCACTGAACCAATGTCAGTCAATCTAACAAAAATCATCCATGAGAAAAGGGAATTCAAGGTTGTTCAAATCAAATGAAGGGCCACGCTCCCTCCAATGGGGAGATGATAAAGAAATATGTAATCATTTAAATTCACTGGGACCAATTCGTGGATTATCCAGATTTTACGGTTCCATTGGGATTGATTCTTTGAATATTATTTAACCTCCCTCTCGAGAATATTTCACTCACATGGAGACGTCAAAACTGCCGGTGAAGGGCTACAAAATTTAGGCCTATTCTCGGCGCTTATGGCTTTTGAGCAGGGATGGATCTTTATCTTGTCACACCTTATGTGACACCTTCTACGACAATCAAGGGATACTGAGGACTTATTCCAACTCGGATTCCCACGGGATGTTCCACTGGGATGTAATATCGTGGATATGGTTTCTATAGATTGAAACATTATATAGATTGTGTATTTCATTGTGGTTTGAAAGTTGAGGGATAAAGGTACCGCACAATTCATGTAAAGTGAACCCTATAAAGCTAATGTCCACAGTAATCAACAAAAGGCATAGATAGGGGGAGGTTCTTTTGTTTTAAATCTTCTAAAAAAACACTGGGCCAGAAAAGTTAAAATTTACATGAAATCTCCCTCATGCATAGCTCTTATCCTTGGACGAATTTGGCTCCACTTGTTTGGCACGCTGTTTTTTGGCTATATTTAGATCTAAAACTTCATAGTTATTTCGGATTTCAAACATTTCGGTTGAGCATCACTGAAGAGACATTATTTGTCGAAATGCGCATCTGGTGCATCAAAATTGGTACCGTATAAGTTTTACATGAAAGCTTCCTTAACATAGTATAAATTCGATCACCATAGGGGATCAAAATACATGTATATACTGGAATTTTTTTTAATAAATCTTCTTCTCAAAATCAAGACTACTACTAGAAGTAGTAGTAGTGGGGTTAAACTTATAGGTCTTGCACATTTAAGTCTGTTCAAATTGTAGCCCTGGAAAGCCACTATAATTGATCGAAGTTTTATTTGGATATATTCATCTCAGATGGCCATGATTAGCCATATCAATATTCAATATGTATGCATGAAAAGGTTTTCAAATTTTCGTATGTTCAATTCCGGGCCCTGGGGGTAGGGTTGAAACACAATTGGAGATTTATGTAAAACTTATATGGTACCAATTTTGATGCACCAGATGGGCATTTCGACAAATAATGTCTCTTCAGTGATACTGAACCGAAATGTTTGAAATCCGAAATAACAATGAAGTTTTAAAGCTATTAAAGACAAAAACAGTGTGCCAAAAAAAGTGGAGTCAAATTCGTTTAAGGATAAGAGCTATGCGTGGGGGAGATAATCCTTAATTTTGAAATGAATTTCTAAATCTTATAACAGCAATTAAATATACATCCGTATTTTCAAGCTAGTAACGAAGTACTTAGCTACTGGGCTGTAGAGACCCTCGGGGACTAACAGTCCACCAGCAGAGGCCTCGACCCAGGGGTCATAATGTAAAACTTATACGGTACCAATTTTGATGCACCAAATGCGCATTTCGACAAATAATGTCTCTTCAGTGATGCTCAACCGAAATGTTTGATATCCGAATACTAATATTAGATTAAATGATAATAAAAATATTAGACTATTCAGGCAATTTAAACAAATTCTTAAGACAGTGTAAGTGTAACAGAACCAAACTAAAACATATCATAATGCAAAACATCCCTAAGTTCGATTGAAGCTTTCCCCCTTCAAATAATGAACAGTACTGGTAAATGTATATCTGTACAATGGTTGAATGGCAGGCAGTCCCGAATACTTGTGGAAAGGTTATAAAGTTTTACTAAATGATGTTACCTGAAAATAGTTTTACCATTTACTTTCGTATACCATGTGATCAAATTTCTAGAATATGGATCAGAGACATTGCTTTAAAGATACTTCTTCTCTTTTGTGCACAATGTCAAAAATACCTATTAATTGAAACATCTATTTTCCATAAATTTATGTTGCTATTAAAAATGTATTTTATATTGGGTAATCAGGGGGTGTATTTTTTCAAAGTGCAGTGTTATTTCAATAAATCTTAATCATATCCATTTGAGTCATATTGGTATAGAGGCATCATCGTGTTGTGTGAATTCAAGTAGGTTGTATCGCAACGTTTGGGCTAGGTTCGGGCCGCAATATAGGGTTAAAACTTTTCAATGGAAATAAAGATTGGAAACAATTTTTTTTAATCACTAAAGCAGGGCCAAGAAGACTCAGGTGAGCAATGTGACCTCTTGTTGGTATTTGAGGCCACAAGATCAAAGACAAAGATCGAATCAATCATGATATTAGAAATACTGTTCAATGTCTTTAGACCCCTTTGTTTGACATCAAATGATGATGAGTTGTAATTAATTTCAAAATACATGTATGTTATTATATTTTTTGTTGTTCTTCAAAATAGGTTTTGTACTTCATAAAAAGGAGAAACGTATATGTTGGTAGATGGATAAAGAAAAAATAGAGCATGCACTAGACTTTTCTAACCCCTGCTTTTTATCAGGTACACAATAATTATCAACAATGTCAAATTATGTCTTTATCAAATGGATATGATTAACATTTATTGAGATAACTTGCACTGCACTCTGAAAAAATAAGGTATAATATATATAATGTCCACAAAAAAAAATGAATGAAGAAATCGACACAGTTGTTAAATAATTTAAATGAATAAAATCCAAAATGATCACATAAAAATCAATGATCAGTTTCTGCTAGTACTTTCACCTTTCGGCTCTTCAGCCAGTTTGTCTTGAATGTTTCAATTTCATAGTAACGTTGAAAATTAAACGTTTATTGTGACGATAAAACGTCGGGTAGCAGTGATTGTCAAGTCTTTGTAAGCTTGTGATGCAGAACAAGTAGTTAAAATCCTAACTAGCATGGTCCTTGAAAGTGGATGAAATAAGTTTCTTCGCAACAGGACTGGTAAATTTATGTTTGTACAATAGTTAAGAGAGAGAGAGAGAGAGAGAGAGAGAGAGAGAGAGAGAGAGAGAGAGTGGGGGGGGGTTGTGGTGATATATCAAAACTCAATGTTTTTCATGGGTATGGCATGTCAGTAGAGAAGCATGATTCATATAGCGATATATTTCAATTATACTCTCATTTGAGTGCAATCGCATTGTACAAATTAAAATCTTAAGTGTTGCTAAATTGTACAGTTTGAAATGTCATGCTTGCTGCTAGGGAAAATTGGTTGATATGGTGATATACATGTAGTTAAACCTGATGTTTTAATTGGATTCAAAATATCAGTAGAAAATCATATCATATTGGTATGTTTGCATTAGGTTTTCATTCCAGTGCAAATCTAATCATACAACATGAAATTTTATGTGTATTGCTACGGTGAATCAGTTGCTATGGTGATATGATACTATTGTGATTCCTGATGCTTTGTATTTATTTTCAGTGAATACAATCATTTTAATACATGTGTTGCACATATTCTTGTTTTATTGTGTTGGAAATGAGACTGAAAGAGTTGTCTAGCAACCTTTACTGTGTGCATTTTCGACTCTTTTGATTTTTATTTTGAGTACACTTAGTAATAATTTGGCACTTTTCGGATAACTAAAGTAATATGTATTTGAAATACAGTGGTTACTAGGAAACACAAACGTTTCATTTTCTATAGCAACCAACGACTATGCATGTCTTCATATATCATTATTATGAAGAGTTATGGAAAGTTTCATGAAAATCCAATATTATCAGCGTGCCACCTTCTGCATGATTCTTACATGAACTGCTACTTAACACGTTGAATCCACATGGTGTTATCCGTAGTCAAAATCAGTGTCCCAAGAACTGCCTAACAATCAAATTGAAACCCCTGTGGTGTGTTTAAAAAGAAAGGAAAATCATTGTTTAAATATTCAATTGTTCGCAGCTGAAAACACTGCACACAAAAAACTGTAATGCCGCGTTGATTTGCAGGGTGATGCTATACATATGCATGTACTTTCATTTTTCCTATTTATTCCATAAACAACCACATTCAAAGATATTGTGATTTTATATTTCAGAACACCATTATCCATTCACATTATATCAATACCTTTATATAAAACCTTCAATAAATGCGAGTGCCATGGCTTTTCACAAAACTTTTATTTCTTGAAATGACTGAAATCAAATTATAATGAAGTGACATTGCAATATTGATGAATTATATCTTGAAAGTGTTGTTAAAAAGATTTCACTGTGTCAATACAAAACGTGACTAATTTGAAAAAAAATATACATTGAAGAATATGGAAATGAATAAAATGAAACCTTTAATAAGATTGAAAAAGAGCCTATGAAAATTATATGCAGTGTAGGAATATATATTACATCATACTGTACAAATGAAAATACACAAGAAGCACTTCCTCTCCTTTGTGATTGGTAAAATTGCATGATGTGACGATTTTAATTTATTTCATTGGTTGAAATTATGTTCAACACAAGGGAGATAATTTCATGATGATCTAATTTACACACGATTTAACAATTTTACAGGATTTTCAATCTTAAAAGAGAGAAAGAAAAAAAACGAAGAGAAGAAAGAAGAAAAATTGTAACATAATGAAACTGGCATTTTAATCTTCTTCATAACAATTATCAAAAACGTTTTCTATAATTCAACAAATAGCAGAAATGGTCTTTTTTGCACACAAACCTTAAAATGTTTTTTGATAAAATTTGGGCATTTTTCAGCTATTAAGTATTCTGTGTTAATTGCTGTGTGAAGAATAAACCCCACTGAACATCTGTTTTTCGCTGGTTTTTCTTTTTTGAGATTGAAAAGAAACAATGCTTTCTATTTTTAGTACAAATATCATATCTACTTCAAGGTCATACTAGGTCAAACTAGAAAAATCATTTTACAGTAGTTTCTAGAAGATGTTTTTCAAAACTTGATTTTATTTAAGATTTATCATTTTAGAAAAGTTTGATTAGGTCATTTATGAAAATATAAATACTTATATCAGTTTACTGTATAAGGTTGTTCCTAAAGACGGCAAGCTTTGTTAAAAAGATATAATTATAAACTGTTTATTATATTGTTCATAGGTACATGTACATGTACTTCATTATGCTTAAGTTAACACATATAGAGAACAGGGTAGTTAGGGTATATTTTTAGTATATCTTTTATTATATCTCATTCAGGTGCCAATAATTCGGTTATATTTACCGTTACCATTTGGTATCAATTATAGCCATGAATTGCATAACAAATGCACATAAAAATACAAGAAAAAAGTGATACATGCATCATAATATCATGAGCGCTAATTATGACAATTAGTTCAAGCTAATTCATACCAGATCATAGACAGTTAGATTGATCTGTGCATACTGGAAACTGATGTACGCATATAAAAGTAAAAGCTTTCGGTTAGTATACATTATTCCGAATTACTGTACGCAAATTCAAAAAAGCAATCTATGTATGGGGAGAGTTGTAAATACAGTGGATAGTAATCAGAAATTTGATAGTGAGCTTAATGCAGTAGAGGTTCAACGTCTATAAGGTGAGCATGATCTGTCCTTAACGGGATTAGCGTTTTATTTGAACACAGTCTTAGTTCCGGTAACTTAGTGGATATTCGCAGTTTCTCAATACACACGTTTCCTCTCTTTTACAAAAAATTGATTAGTATAGGGTTTTAAACAACCATGAAATCTTGATAAAAAGTCATATTGCTTTCTACCACGTTACTTCCTATTTCCTTTGTCTTATAGTCATTAAACAGACAAAATCTACATGCAGATTTGTTAGAATTCTTATAGATTTTCGGGTAAAAAAGTCAGTGGTCACCTCATTTCCATGCATTGTATATGTGGATTCCAATAAGGGAAATATGTAATTTACAAGCAGTTCCTGTATTTCAATGTGCAAAGTTCCACAAAATTTTATTTTAAAAATAGATGTGAAATGCACATGCTCTGTATCTATCTACAAAATTACTTGTAAGAAAATTTCATTTCAAAGAAAACTTGTTCATTGGTTCACGTTCTACAACCAAGAGTAAAAGATACCATTTAAATGTACAAACATTAGTACAGTGTATCAAGATACGGGTTACATCCTTGTAACAAAGCATATTTAGATGCCCATACGTAACACAAATTTGATGACATCAGGGTAGGTCAAGATCCTGACCCAATACCATCATGCATTACGCTGTTTGCAGGTGACCTGTGCATAAGTCATGATGCTATATCAAGGTCACTTTGACACTGTCAAGTTCAATTATGCAAAAAACAAAACAAGGTTTTTATCAGGGTCCTGCATTTATGGGAGATAATGAGGAATGTAAGGTAATTTAAATCGTCTTACCTGAAAAACGATATTCAGCAACTTTTTATCTCGAAATAACAAAAAAATGACAAAGCGAAAGTCGAAACACGACAAATTACAGGCGAAAAGAAGACAAACAAGGCCCATAAATTAGGAACCCAAGTGGTCAACTTTTCGCTTGGCATTTTGTCGTCTTTTTGAGGCGAAATGACGACAAAAGGAAAAGACGACAAAACAATTATTAACGACTTTACGCCTCGAAATAACGAAACGTCGACAAAATACAGGTTTTCCCGTTAATATCCGCCACATTTCATAATGAATAACAAGACAATCAGACTGCAAAAGTAACGGGGAAACCTGCATTTTGTCGGCTTTTCATCATTTGGTTATGTTGGGGCGAAAAGTCCCTTATTATCGTTTTGTCGTCTTTTCGTTTTGTCGTCTTTTCGCATCGAAATAACGAAAAGATAACAAATTGTAAAGTGGAAGAAATCAGCCACCATAGAAAACTATTTTATCTAGTTGGTATTTGAAGTAGATGTGGATATCAATCCATGTTTTTAAGTTGAATTACTCATTTACACATTTTACAAGATATGAATTAACTTGGGACAGTTTATGCTCTTTTATAAACCGCTTCTAAATAGAAAAAGTAAATGCTTGAATAAGTATATCAAACATCACGATACCTACGAACGACAGATGTGCGAACTCCTCTTGTTCTAATCTACATGTATCTATAGATAACACAACGAACGTAATCACGTGAAAACAGCCCGTGATTTTTTTCTGATGATTGACATTTCACTCAGTATTTTTAAGATGAAAATTTTAACATGCATGGAACGAAAAGGACAAAAAAAAATATAACGAGGAATGACTAATTTCCTCAAACTTCTAAAAAATGAAATAAAAGGAAACTTTATCCAACAAATTGGGCATAATACCGTTATCTGCATCGTGGTGCAAATAATAATTGATGTTATTTTACGTAACGTCAACATGTAAAGGGTGTGAAATAAAGGAGATTTCATGTGTTTTACCTGTTGTACCGTCTTCCTGTTTACTTTCTTATTCTTGAATTGCATCATGGGAAAAATAGATAATACTAAAAAGCGGTTGTAAGCATTTGTGAGATTTGTTTATTGTGTCATGAAATTAATTATAACGATAAATAAATGTAATGGTGTCATATTGATACAAAAATCAGTAACAAACACAGTTTTAAGGCTAAAAATAATCTGCACCGCGGTGCAAATAACGGGAGTATATATATAGAGAGACAACGTTCGTTATAACAACCTAAATAAGCGTCTGAAAGGGAAGTATTCCCGAGAAAAGGGTTTCGTTTGGGGAAATATATTAAAACATGGGGTTTAGAATGTTTTGGGGGATGTGTCTAAATAAGACATTTTAAAAGGCTGAAACTAATCTACACCGCGGTGCAAATAACGGGAGTATATATAGAGTGACGAGACTAGTGTTTAAAAGACTGAAACTCAATTTTACAAGTCCCAAGCTTTGCACCGCGCTGCAAAGATAGTGACGACTCTCATTTTGATAAGCTTAAATAAGCCCTTCAATGGGAAATATTATTATGAAAAAAATGGTTTACAAAGAGGGAAATTCTTAAAAAGTGATCATAATTGAGTAATATAGCAGGGATTTTTAATACAAGGAACAGAACAAGCAAGCTTTTAAAATTCAATGGAACAATGTAAAATGTTGGTTCCCAGTGAACAGGTGTTAAACGCCACTTTCTAATCACGAACTTCTGATTTCGTCCGCATCGAGCCATTACAAAAAAAATTTGTTGTCCAAACGAGAGAGAGAGAGAGAGAGAGAGAGAGAGAGAGAGGAAAACATGGATTCCATACTGATAAGAAAATCTATGATACAGTTTATTTGAATTTATTCTGAAGATAAAGACGATATACATATACTAAGATGACAAAGCAATCAAGCATACAATACATTCATCACATGTTCCGTACGTCAATGAATCAGGTCGTCTATCTGCTATGGATAGAGATACAAGATATTATTGGTCTTGTATCGTTATGGCCACTGCAGGTGTGCCGTTTATTTTGGACACGGGTGATTCATCGTTGGCAACGAATAATAGTGTACACATTTTGTTTTGTGAATGGACTAAACTCGCTGGTCTTTTACGAGTGGGCCGACTTAATGAACTTAGCACGAGACCAGGCGGCATGGAGACATTTCCAAAGTTTATTTAGGTAAGACTTCTCAACTTTTGTAGAATAAGGATTACACTCAATTAAATCGTCAGAATCATTCTGAAATAATAAATATTGCAAATTATACGAGTCTGGCAGGAACTATTCATTGTATGCATGGAACGTCCCGACACATAGCTATGAATATCTGGATGGTAGTGTTCGTTTGTACGAACATAGACATTTGAGAAGGAATTTAAACAAATTTCATTTATGTTCATTAAATTATCATGTAATATGCACACGTCTTCATTTTCTGTTAAAGGGATGCTTACATGCAGAGGATTGTTTTTGGCTGGAAAACGAAGACAGTCAGCATTAATATTGAAAACGTGTACATTTCCAATAAAACTTGCATACGCTTTCATTTTCGGGAGAATTTGCGTACGTTTACATATTCCTCAAAACTACACCATTGGTTTATTTCCTATAGCGTTAAACTACACCATTGGTTCATTTCCTATAGCGTTTACATTTCAACGCATCAGGGGATGTTTCGTGTGACATACCCATGGTAAACCCTATATAAGAATAATAATTTTCAAATATATCATTAGACTGCATTATTACCAGAATGTCAGAATCGTTGGGAAGAGATAGTCGTAGAAGTGGCGGGAATTGCAGGGAGCGGAAAACTGACGACATTGCGAGTATAACTTTTGCAGACTTCGTAAACCCATGGAATTTTTTTCCTTTTATTTTCACAAGATGAGGTAACCTATTTCATTAGGTTAAGAATAAATTAATACCTGCACTTGATATATACATTAATGTATTACCTTTTATCTTGCTATGTAGTGCTTCCAAAACCAACTCCTCTATAAAAGGAAAACAGAAAGGTAAATATAACTATAAAGCCCGACATGTCACTTAAGTAGCCTCATTCTTAACGTGCAGTGCATCACACATTTACACAGAAATGTTATGCAATAATGATTTAAATATATACAAGTACTGAACTTTCGTCCTAGCTAGAAATAAAATATACATACATATCAAATGTATATGTGCATGCATGTTGTTGTAAATTGATATACACGATACACATATATTTACGCATTTCTTACTTTCAATTCAGCTGCATCTGCTTATAATGTGCCATCTTCAAAACAGTCTAAAGGAAAATACACCAAAGGTAAAAAAAATTATATACTTTTTTATAGCAATTATTACAATACAATCATTACTGTTTTTTTTCAATCTGAACATAAACCACCATCATATGTTTTGTCTATTTTATGTCATAAATTTATGAAATATATTTACAATTGTCAACTTTCTTGCAGATTCCTCCAAGCGGAATCGAACGGACAAGGTGTGCCATCTTTCAGGCTTTATTGAAAAGAAAAAGAGTCGAAGAAAGCCAAACAACCAAAAAATCCATATGCAAAAGCTGCATTTGTTTGGTCATCAGACGATGACGATTTTGTGTAAAATTCCAAATTGACCACCTGCAATAAATTTATACAGTTTGTGATGTGCTCTGAACAACTTAATTTCTCTTTATTTTTCATGTTCTACTTTCTTATTTCCACTACTTTCTATATAAAGCATCTTTATTGGTGTTAAAACAAAACACAAAATGAATAGCTGTCTATTCCGTAAAGCCAAAAAACGGAATATCTTGCTAAATAAAACTTGGTATATACACTGTATATATTCATATTGGCATAACTGACAAATAATATACATAGCTGTTTATTTCGTTACGTAGACAAAAGTGACAAAACTGCCATTATATTAATTTGAAAACGGAATAAGCTGCTATATAGTAAATGAATGTTTACAAACATGTAACAGCGACTGGAAATTCCTTAGTTCCATAAGGTACAGGAAAATAAATCGCTGAAAACGGAATAAGCTGCTAAACAAGTGAGTACATTGATTTTTCGCTTGCACAATCGATAAGCCAAACATTATCGTCCCACAAAATATTTCAAAAAGTAACAGAAGGAAGTAAAAAGCATTGATGATTCTTTAAAGAGCTGTCGTATGAAATTTCATACTCAATTTTTCCCATTTACATAATTAAAATTTGAAGACGGCATATTGTTCTTTTTAGTTTTTAAGATATTAATAAAGTACTCTCGCAGCCTCATGCAATGAAATCTTTTTTTTCCCGAATAGATCTTAACGAACGACTTTAATGATAAATTGTACTTTTATCCATTCTTGAAAATTCTAAAAGGATAATTCGTTGGGGTGAGGTACAGTATAGCGGGTTTTTCCGTGGGTGATAGATTTTGCTTATTTTAGCGATTATATAGCTTTCCGTCAAAATTTAACTCGCCAAATATGCACCTAATTGCAACTTCAGTCTTTGCAAGAGAGATTACTTTCTTTTCCGCCAAATTTACTGACTAAAATTATTAGCATACCTTTGAGCCAGCAAATCTCTAAATTTTAGAGCCGCGGAAAAAAACCGGCTATACGGTATTCATTAACTAAACTATCTCATCTTTTTAATGTACCAACACTAGTCCTTCGCTACGTGTACATGTATTCAATTCTTCACTACAGGTTATTACATACTTCTCTCATTCAAAAGTACTCCCCTTCTTTGATATCGGTGAGTGTTCTGCGGTTTTCCTTTTAATTTTCACGGATGGTAATTCTGAAATTTTGTACTTCAATATCAAATGATGTAATATGAAAATATCCCTCCACTTTTACGCACCTGTTCCATTTGAATTTTCTTCTTCTTATGAAGATCGATCATTTCACATTGATCTTCCGAATGACAATGCAAAGAAGTTGACAATGGAGAAGCTGAAATCATCCCATTTGTCGTACAGTTGAGTTGTCAGTTTACCATTAATGTCTACTTTCAATAAAACATCTAAGCATGAAGCAGAAGTGAACGACTCTGTGATGTCTTTTATTTCGAGCTCACAGGGATATATCGAATCGACATATGAATGAAAGTTATTTATTGTTAATAGACAAAACGTCGTCGATATATCTAAATGTCGAATTGGAGGCCACGTAGAAGTTTTTGAATAAATCCTGCTTCATATGAATATAGAAACAGGTCAGCTAACAAAGGAGCACAATTGGTACTCATGGGAATTCCAACATATTGTTAGAAGACCTGATCACCAAAGACCATGAAGATATTGTCAATGAGGAACTCTAGCATATTTTTTTTTATTTCAACTTCAGAATAATTGTGTGTGGAATCAGAGTGATGTTTAACAAAGCAAGTTTTTGGATGACTGATCACTAGATATGAATATTTCCTTTTACAATTTTGTTGACGAAGCAACAGTCTGTGATATCAAAAAGTGTAGTCTTTAATTTATCATGAGGAATGGTCATGTATAGTTTTGAAAAGTAATAGGTTTTGATGTTATGGATTTGGGAAACGTTTTGCGATTTGAAAACTTCTTTAGACTTTTTTAAAATCCATATTTGATTAACACCACTTCTGGCATATGCAGTAGCAAAATAAGTTCGAATGTTCTCCTTCACAGCTGTTAATAATTTCGTGAGGAGCAAAGATAGGGGCTTGGTAGAGAACTTTGTGGATCCAGATATGTATCTTTGTTTGAAAGGGTTTTTATGTAGTTTAGGAATTCAGTATAGGTACAGTAACTCATATGCATTCGCCCATTGACCGGGATATTAAATGTGTCTAAAACTGAAGCACGGTTTTGAAGAATTTCATCTTTTGAAAGGGAAGTTGGAGTATAAATACGATTACCAATGTGGAATTAATGCGAAGTTCATTTAAAATGCAGATGTAATAATGAGCCTTACAAACAAAGACAATGTTGTTGCAAGCATTGTCAGCTGGAATCAAAACATTATCCCCATGTAACCTATCTAATTCTTTTATTACTTCTGTCTAAAAAAAACTCGGGTAAGAATATTAATAGCTACCTTCATCACCCGATAAAACAACAAAGACATTTTTCTTCTTCATAAAATGATTAAAATGTTGCTTGACATTTCAAGTAAACCAATGTGATACGCAATTAAGGTAACTCCATACTCGCATTATCATCTGATAAAAGTTTAAAATGTTTATTTATTTCAATTTATTAGAGTTAAAACTCTTATTATCAAATAAAACATATAGGTCATCATACTTTTTAAGATGGACGACTTGCATATACAAAATCATACATCAACATCAGAAAATTGCAATTTTTCTTCAACAGCATTACTAAAATTTCCCCAAAACTGGTTAAAATAATATGATAGTATTCATAATAATTTCATGAAACAATTTTTTACAAGTTCTGTATAAAAAATAAGGAAAATCTATCGCATTAATGAACTTGATAAAGAATTTAAAGAAAACATAGTTATTGCCCTTGGATTCAAGTTTTTGAAACATGTTATTGATTATTTATATATATTTTAATTCGTATTGTATCTTTGTCTCTGATTGGTCAAATTCCAATTGAGGAACACAGGTTATTTTCGTATAACCTGATTTGGTATGGGAACACACCCCCTTGACAACCAGAAGCCGGAACTATTTTTTCTCTCTCTAAATTTACATCGCAGCAGTTTTCAGCCTTCTATGGAATAGAAAGTCAACGTGTACAATAAGATACTTCAGTTTGATACACATACTGTTTTCTCGTCGTCAATTAGTATCTACTTGTACGCAAATCACTGTTGTAAATTATCTTTCTCTGTATGATGATCGAAAAATTAATAGATTAAAACAAAGATATTATATATGAATTAATGATTTATCATTTAAGCATTTTTCTGTTCATTTTCAAATACATTTCTCACTGGGGAAAGGGGTGGGGGTGGTGTGGGGTGGTGTTTCATTGCTGATCCGCCTTTCAACAAAGCAAACAAAAATCATACGTCACATTTTATAACATGATGTCACTCACATTGACACGTGGATCGCGATTTGTCACTTGCTTACATATTTTCTTGTGTTGGATTTACTATTAGTGGCAAAGTGCATGCAAGGGTAAGTTTTCATGTAGTATTGATTGATTGGGGTTTAACGCTGTTTTGGCAATATTTCAGCCATTTTATGGAGTAGAAGTTTTCACAGAGTTAAAAGCCGCAGATTATTGCTTTTTCTGATATTTGAAGACTTACCTTGGGTAGATCTAGGCCTAAACAATGCAATTTCCCGTATTTTCTCAATCTGTTGGAGATGAATGACTTCAAAGTCGATCTTTAAAGGGCAGCGGAATACGCATTTCATGCATAGTCTACTTTTATTTTTTGGCATAACAAACTTCACCTTCAATACTATAATTTAATAAATAGGCTAGGCTCTGTTGAACTAAGACAAATTTGACAACGAGTTAAGATGGCGACCCTCACAGTACATGTAAACGCTTTGTCGTTGTTTATAAGTGAATCATTGCGCGGCTCAGTTGACTTGTATTTTTGCCGAGTTTATGTACATTTTGATAAACAAAGGTTAGTATCTTTGTCTCCTGCATTAAATTATAAGGAATGACTTTAATTCTGGGGCAAGTTATACGAGTATAACCTGGTTTGGGTCAGTTTACCTTTTTTTATAATCCGCTGGCATGATCATCAGCTTTATGATATCTGCGCTGTATGATCCTGCAATATTCCTGACAGATGAGGAATTCCAACAAAAGTACCCTGACAACCCTCAAGTTGATGTTCAGTCTGTTGTGGAGAAGCCGTACTTGTATATCTTGGGGCAGTCCAAATCCAGTGATGTTGATCAGCTTTCCTACACATCAACCAGACTAGAAGACACCAACTCCATCCACCTTCCAACTTATCATCAGGGCACTGTAATGTATGATGTTCTTCGTGTATTCAGTGGTGATGGCCCTGCCAGACAGTTTGAGGCTGGACATCAACGCGGAGGTCACTATAGCTGTCTCTGTGGTATTTCTGTTAGAGAACACCTCTAACACTTGGTAGTAGAATGGATATCTTCAGAGCTGGAGTTCATTGGAAGGAGTTTTCAGACACCAACATAAATCCTCTCACTCATCTCAAAAGAGAAGCACTCATTGATGAACTGGAGGCCAAGGGTGTTAACACTTATATGAAAGCTGTAGGAGAAATGAGGGAATAACTAGCAACAGCTCTGCATGGAATCCAGAGACCTCCACCACTCTTAAGCAGCGACATTCATTCTCTTTCTTTGTCCAAGTATGAGATACCACTATATGAACCGTTAAACGACCTGACAAACATTGTTCAAAACTTGATAACTGAGCTTCCATCACATATTAAGGCCAAAGTGGTTGAAAACGAATTTCAGAATTTTGCTAATGCTACTATAGGCGACAAAATCAACTAAAGGATCTGATACCAGACTTTTTGCTGTTAAACTTACCAAATTTGCCCATCAAAAATTCACAATAAACTCCATTTCTAAAGGCATCTTCCTTCTCTGCAGAAAGTGATTTTGTCGCCTATAGTAGCATTAGCAAAATTCTGAAATTCGACCCCTGGGTCGAGGCTTCTGCTGGTGGACTGTTAGTCGCCGAGGGTCTCTATAGCCCAGTAGCCAAGTACCTCGTTACTAACTTGAAAATACGGATGTATATTTAATTCTGCCTCACGCATAGCTCTTATCCTTATACGAATTTGACTCCACTTTTTTGGCACACTGTTTTTCACTATAATAGCTCTAAAACTTCATTGTTATTTCGGATTTCAAACATTTCGGTTGAGCATCACTGAAGAGACACTATTTGTCGAAATGCGCATCTGGTGCATCAAAATTGGTACCGTATAAGTTTTACATTATGACCCCTGTGTCGAGGCCTCTGCTGGTGGACTGTTAGTCCCCGAGGGTCTCTACAGCCCAGTAGCTAAATACCTCGTTACTAGCTTGAAAATACGGATGTATATTTAATTGTCGTGATAAAATTTAGAAATTCATTTCAAAATTAAGGATTATCTCCCTCATACATAGCTCTTATCCTTATACGAATTTGACTCCACTTTTTTGGCACACTGTTTTTCACTATAATAGCTCTAAAACTTCATTGTAAATTTTTAATAGCAACATAAATTTATGGAAAATAGATGTTTCAATTAATAGGTATTTTTGACATTGTGCACAAAAGAGAAGAAGTATCTTTAAAGCAATGTCTCTGATCCATATTCTAGAAATTTGATCACATGGTATACGAAAGTAAATGGTAAAACTATTTTCAGGTAACATCATTTAGTAAAACTTTATAACCTTTCCACAAGTATTCGGGACTGCCTGCCATTCAACCATTGTACAGATATACATTTACCAGTACTGTTCATTATTTGAAGGGGGAAAGCTTCAATCGAACTTAGGGATGTTTTGCATTATGATATGTTTTAGTTTGGTTCTGTTACACTTACACTGTCTTAAGAATTTGTTTAAATTGCCTGAATAGTCTAATATTTTTATTATCATTTAATCTAATATTAGTATTCGGATATCAAACATTTCGGTTGAGCATCACTGAAGAGACATTATTTGTCGAAATGCGCATCTGGTGCATCAAAATTGGTACCGTATAAGTTTTACATTGAAATTATATCAAAATGCTACAGCCACTACAAAGAAAAATCTTTAAAATCAATCCTCAGATTTATACAATCAATGCTTTCTCTTCAGTACTTTATGCAAAACAGTCATCGATAATCCCAATAAGGTAACCCTCCGGAAATTCTATGGATGTCCTTTTCATTGTTTAACCGGCCATGCTCCTCAGGTCTTCCGAATCTTTTCCCCGAGATCTCTCATTCCAAAACAACACGAGAATGAGAAGAATTTCTCTCAATACCTCCAACCGACAATGCAGAAAAATAATAGACAATGTCATTGTGAGGTTCAATGCCCAACAGCAACAACAAAACAGATTCTCTAGCTACAAAAAACAGGAATCAACGATAACACAACAGGCTCGTTTACTTCCTGAAGCTGAAAACACTAGATTTCCAGTTGAGTTGATCAAGTATGGTATACGTATTTGTAGTCCCTGTGTATTCCCTGTGTATATTTACAATATGTTTAAGGAGTAATTCGGTTCATTAAAAATCCGATAAGATATGTGTGTTTGTAATTCTAGTGTATTTTTTCCATATGGTCAAGAAGTAATTCGACTCACAAAAAGTGCTTTACTAATGCTTTACTAATTCAGTTTTATAGTAAATGATGTCTACAGCATGACAAAATTATACAGATATTCTTGTCCCAAAGGTACAGTTGGGCTAATGCTTAAGTAATACAGGGTCGACAGGTCGACACGTCGACAGGTTTACACGTGAACAGGTCGACCAGTCGACAGGTAAGCAGGTCGACAGGTATACAGGTCGACGGGTACACAGGTGGACAGGTGTACAGGTCGACTGGTCTACTCGCCGACTAGTAAACATGTCTACTGCTGTACAGATTGTATAGTATACAGGTTTTCAAAGTGTTTTGTATTAAAAATAAATATTTATATAGAACTATATAAACCCCTCACAAATATCAAGATATCGACCTGTCGACCCGGAGACCCTTAAATATTAACATGTCGACCTGTCGACCCGTATACCGTTACATATATTAATATGTCGACCTGTCGACCCGTAGACTCTTAAATATATTAAGATGTAGACCCGTAGACCTGACGACCTGTGGACCATTGAACATATAAACCTGTCGACCTGTAGACCTGTAGACCCCAAGTATATATAAGCAATATAGAGTTGAAACAAGTTCTGCCGTTCGAAGCGATACTACTTGGTTATATAACTGTGTGATTGACACCTAAAATGGAGAAACGTCATGGAATCGGCATAATTGAGTAATTGTGGTACATGTATTAATCTACAGTTTGGTGTATGAATTTCTTTAATAGTGTGCATTGTTTTTTCGAAAGGCCAGAACTACTTAAATGTATACTATACTTGGGCTGAGATGCTAAGGGCAACACCATATCTGTTTCCAACACACTGTGAGAGAATTGCCGATCTCCTTCTAGAATGATAAAACATCTGGTGGCATTTGGATGCAGATGATATCGTTTTTCATGACAGTCCTAATCATGGTGGTCCTTATCAATTTACTTAATCTCAATATTTCCGTACTGACACGCTTCGCTTCTCGTGTGATCTGATGATCCGCGCCTGTCAACTCGACGTGATCCGACTCTTCGGATCAAGTTACTGTAGTAATAATATATATTTATCGGTTTAAACTACAGAGTAGAGATCCAACAGACATCTTACCTTTTGGCAGTTTGGAAACACTTTGCTTTTAGAATTATGATTGTGAATGTTAGTACTTAATTTTTCTTCAATGCTATTAGTGTTTTCTGCTGTACATTGATCGTATTGAAAGTATTGAATCGCCGCATAAGCATTGCAATATATATCATATCGTGAAGGGGGCGTATCGTTTCAGCCCTATTTCATATGTCCCTTGTTTTGCACTTGAGACATTTTTGGTCTCGAGCTGGACGGAGTTGAATGTCCTTATAAATGTGAAAATACATATCCAACATTGTTGAGTTTCTTTAACAAATGATAACGTTGTCCTCCTTGAGCACTGCGACTGAACTGTCTGGAACCACTAAAACTATTGCTCTTGTTAACAGCTTGATCCACATAGCGTCCCATAACTAGGTTCTGGGAATAAGATAATTCAATAGAACGTCCTAATTGAATAAAATGTCCTCTAATCATTTGACTGGTAGACTCAGAGAACGTCTCCAGAGTTGGGTTGACCTGCAGTGTTGGATTAACTGAGAGGTTCTCTGTTTACATGTTTATTCGTAAATTCACAATTCTAGCAAGCTTTTATAACTCCGTAAGGTGCTCATCTAGTGTTTGTCCATCTTTCTGTTTGCAATTCCTGAACGTATATATCTCCATTTGAGTGTTTTTCTGGTGTAAAAAATAATCAGTTAGGACCATAAATCTTGCAGCGTATTTAGTTTCAGACTCCCCTTTTTGAGTCCCATAAATGTCAAAAGTTTGTTCACCCACGAAGTGCAACAGCAAAGCTCGTTTCCGATCATAATGCTGTTAACTAAAGCTTGATCGGGTTCATTGCCGTAAGGAACTATAGTATCTACTGATTTTAGTGTCACACATAGATTCTCTAAACGTCTGACCCACATGTCCCATTGAGGGCGTACTGCTGACTTATCCAAGTCTGCATGAAATGCTTGAAAAACTGGTAAAGCAAGTTCATCCATAAAGAAATCCATGGCTCTTTTTTTTTACCATTCTCGTTGTCAAATTGTAGTTTTGTTAGATTATTAGCTCTATATGGACTTAATAATTGTTACGATAGAACCAACATCGCCCTAATTTCTTAAAGTTTCAGACCTTAGGGTATTCAATTCATAATATCTCCATTTTCAGCAAGAATTTTTTATGGAACACAAATGTTGGTATCAAAGCAAAGATAATTAACTTACAAAATGATTCACCAAAGTGATTTTCAAAATTGACAAGGTATACAAGAAATATTTCTTATAGAGATTAATATTAATCCCTATGAGAAAAACATATCTCTGACATATAACGTCAATTAGAATATAATTTTGAAAGAAAACTCATGGTGAAAAGATTTCTATCACCATGGCCTTCAAATATGCAAAGAAAGTAAAGGTCACAATACAAATTATGAAAATATTTTTAAAACATTCTACATTTTTACAAGGGGAGATAACACTGCATGATTAAAACCTAAATAATTAGAAATAAATCTGGACATCATATATTCTCTCTGTCACCTATATCTAACTAAATGATAAGCATTTTGATTTTTAAAAAGACTTAGTGCAACAGATATTGACTTTTTTGTTAAACTAAATGTTTTTTTATGGATCGGATACCTTAAAATGACACTAGTTGAATAAGAAATTTATATACAGTATCGGAAATGCCATGCAATTTTTAGGTATTTAAACCTCAATTTGCGTTTTAAACAAGAGACAAAAATTACAAGTTCTGATTAGATACTCTGATGTTGCATTTTGCGTTCTAATACTAGCCACGATTATTACCTTATAATTTTGCATCTCAGTACTATTTCACGATGAAAATTTCTCAATTTAGTTTATCAGTGTATCATTTTGATTAACGATGTAGAATTTTATGACAACAGCTTGATGAAAACATTATGACAAACGGGATGAGTTCAACAAGAACTTGTTCTATGCATGGTCAGTTTGCAAATCGAGGCAAGTTACTGACAAACAAGTTTATAATGCAGGGGTTTCAATAGCCTCGTTTAAAGTAAGCATTTCGTAAATTATATGGTCGTTATAACGATCTAGTCTACCAATTCAACCTATCATTAGGTGAAAAGCTATCTGACGTGTTCATACCGATTGTTAGGCCGTTCGTGACACACTGATATTGACTATGGCTAACTCCGTTTACGTGAGCAAGATATCGGGCTCACGGCGGGTGTGACCGGTCGACAGAGAATGCTGACTCTTCCTAGGCACCT
Organism: Ostrea edulis; assembly: GCF_947568905.1. Lineage (NCBI taxonomy): Eukaryota > Metazoa > Mollusca > Bivalvia > Ostreida > Ostreidae > Ostrea > Ostrea edulis. Next base: position 20,277,154 of record NC_079166.1, read on the forward strand.
GATCCAACCTCTGGTGTGTCCAGGAGTTCGTGTTTGCCCAACTCTCTATTTTATTGTTGCTTATAGGATTATGAGTTTTATCACTGTTCATTATCTTCACATTTCATGTATCAGGTAACATTTTACACGTTCTATGGTCGTTATAATGATCTAATTTGCAATTATTGCAACCTGTCATTAGGTTCAATGCAAGGTGAAGATAACGAACAGTGATCAATCTCATAACTCCTACAAGCAATACAAAACAGATAGTTGGGCAAACACGGACCCCTGGACACACCAGAGATGGGATCAGGTGCCTAGGAGGAGTAAGCATCCCCTATTGACCGGTCACAACCCCCGTGAGCCCTATATCCTGATCAGGTAAACGGAGCTATCCGCAGTCAAAATCAGTGTGCGAAGAACGGCTTAACAATCGGTATGAAACACGTCAGACAACATTTGACCTATTGCGAGGTTGTATTGACGAACTAGATCGTTATAACGACCATAGAATCTGCGTAATGCTGACTTTAATCGAGACTGTTGAAACCCCTGTACCATCAACTTGTTTGTCAGTAGCTTACCTCGAGTTAAAAAAAGTTAAAATTTCAATGCTATCTGACGTGCTTTATGCTGATTGTTAAACTGATTTTACATAGTTGTTTTTCTTCCGATTACTTTGTTTGTCTGATCAACATAGATAGCTTGCAGTTGATCACATGAGGATGTTTACTCCTTTCGGGTGTGTCCAGTGGGACCAGGCTAGCCTGTCCCTCAATTTTGCATTCTTTATTGATCATTGTTCATTATTTCCACTTTATCATAATGATACTTGCATGTAGAAATGAAACAATAGATCAGATGAATAGTACAGTGAAACCCACGGTTAAGAATGAAATTATATCAAAACGATATTAAACATCGATACAAGTGAGGATTACCGAGGCAGTATATATACAAGGGCTATTCTTGTGATGTGTATCATCGCTCTGGGTGTCGTTGCAGTGCTTCTGTTTACTGTTATCATTGGATCATATGTCAAACAACTTCAACTCGTCACAATACAACTTGAATCAGTTGACTGATGAACATTTCATGATTTTTATATTAATGCAAACATAAATGAATACTTACTCATGTTATCATGATACTGAATACCATAGAAATAGAGTACATGTGCTAGCTTAATTTGCTTTTCCATATGTAATATATGCTTTTTAACGTCCTTTCTGCTGTATGGTTAAAATTTGCATATCATTTTAATCTTTGGAATGATGTACATATATGTTTTCTCTCAGTCTGGATATTCGTCTTTAATATTACCTACTCGATGCTAAGATTTATTTCTTTTACAAAATAAGTTCAATTGTTATAACGATGGCTAATGTTGCGTCTTAGATCCGCGCCTTAGATTTTTGCGTGTAATGCCATACTGTAGATGACGTTATTGCTGTTTGAGTTTGACGTCGCAATATTTGAATCAGTTGGATTGAGAGGTGAGTGTATTTTGTCTCGTTGCTAAAAAGTCCCGCCCTCCCAATCCCCTTGAATATATATTTTTTTAAAATATACGAATATATTTTGCCAGTGAATTTTTTTTCCGTAGTCTTCCTAAATAATTTCAGCCAACAAGGTAAAAATTAATGCGAACTCTGTCATGTGAAAAGTAAGAATCATGATTTAAAAGACCGTCATACTTGATGATGGATGATTCTTTCGTCACGGCCTACACACAAAGAAATATGAAGGCGAGTCATTGTGGTTATTCTAGACGCCTCCTATGATTCAAGTGCTTTTTACAACTTCTGTTGAGTATCTGCTCACCAGTACCAGTATCAATGTTGTCACTATTCAAGTTTTTAAGGAATTCATAAAGATAAGGATTGTAAAGTTTATATGGAGAAGGACTATAAGGTTTTCAAGGACTATACGGTTTATAAGGATAAAGTGTATAAGGACAATAAGGTTTTAGGATTAGAAGGTTTATAGGGATAAGGATTTTTAAGGTTTAAAATGATAAAGTTGATAAGGATTATAAAGTTCATAAGGATAAGGACTAAAAGGTTTATAAGATTCTTCTGTTCGTCATCAGTTTTAACTCGAGACAGGTTACTGGTGAATAAGTTGATGTTAAAGGTGTTTAAAATCAGCATTTGACAATGTTTGTGAATAAATTCTGCTTCATATGAATATAAAAACAGGTCAGCTAACAAAGGAGCACAATTCTCTCCATGAGAATTCCGACAGAGTGTTTGAAAACCTGGTCACCAAAGAACACGAAGATATTGTCAATGAAGAACTCTAGCATATTGTTTATTTCATCGTCAGAATAATTGTGCGTTGAATCAGAGTGGTGTTTAACGAAGTAATTCTTATGATCACTATTCAATAGATATGAATTGATATGAATATTTCCGTTTTCCATTTTTGTTGAAGAAGCAACTGTCTATGATTTCAAAAAGTCTAGTCTTTAATTTATCGTAAGAAATGACCGTGTATAGTGTTGAAAAGTCATTGGTTTTGATGTTGTTGATCTGAGAAAAGTTTTGTGATTTCAAGTTAGCTAAAAGTTTTTTTAAAGAATATTTTAGAATCCACATTTGATTAACACCACTTCTGGCATATGTAGTCGTACAGTACGTTTGAAGTTTCTCCTTCACAGCTGTTAATATTTTCGTGAGGAGCAAGATAAGAGCTTGGTAGAACACAAACTGGATGAACCAAGCATGATAGAAATTATCACGGAGAAAATGTTATTAAGGTCTTCCGTAACAACGGAAGACCTTGTACTGATTGTGCTGGTTAAAGCTGACATGAATTAATAAATACGTACACCTTTCTCATCTTATCCGCCATATTTCTTTCGGGTAGCCTAATTTACTTTACCCGTATATACCCCAAATGTGATTGTCACACCTGAGTGATTTTTCTAGGTGGACTCGACCAGTGCACATCTCCAATAGTAATATATAGGGAATGAGAAACAAATAAAATAACATTTTAAAACATTATGCTTTGCTCAAAATTACAAAATATTGATTGTATACTAATGCAACATTCTGAAAGTTTAGATAAGTTAGACAAAAATGCAAAAAAAAAAAAAAAAAAAAAAAAAAAAGCTTTTCTTGCATACTTCTAAGTGCATGCAAGTATTTGCATTTTCTAATAAAATAAATGCGGATAAATCATTTGTCAATTACATACTGATAGAATGGAATAGCCAAAGAGCATAAAATATATTATTTATATCAATTCTTGCAAAATAAAGGTGCATGCCATATGCATAATATGCAATGCACAAGGTATAATCCGCCAAAAAAAGTATCAAATACGGGCGTCTATTCAACAGGTATCGGAGATGTGCACTTACCGAAAATATTAGATTCTCTTTATTCTGATAAATCCACGAAACAAAATGATAAACTCCATTTGTATCTCGTTAGAACTTTACAATACGTTTTCATTCCATTATACAGACTGCGACACACTTCACCCGTGCCAAACAGTGTGTCTTCAATCAGGGGAGATGTCAGAGTCGAAAAATTTTCCTGTATTGAATGCTTGTCTGGTCGAGGTTTTGCAGTTTATAGAAATGGGGAATCTAATATCTGGTTGAATATATTGCGTGCACTATTCAAAATTTCTCGATGATCATATACAAACTTGGATATACAAATAAGGGAATAATGATCGAAAATATACATCTGTGTGCAAATGCGTGTATTACATTTGCAATCCATAATAAACAGTTCATTACACAAAGACACATATGAAAGGAAATTTATAAACGAAAATACAGTTTTGTTGTCTCTTTTGGAACCACATAATTATTTACGGTCTCTGTATGTCCATATTCATTGAGAGAGAGAGAGAGAGAGAGAGAGAGAGAGAGAGAGAGAGAGAGCGACCGTCCTACTTCGATTTCTAATATATCATTTCACAGAAGGAAAGAAAATTGATCATTTATATAAATGTAAGCTTTCAAGCATTAAAAATTTCCAGCTATTTAAAAATTTGTGATTGACAATATAAATATGTATTGGAAATTTACAGGAGTTGATGCTTATAATTGAATTCATTACAAATTTAAAAAAAAAAATATTAGTTTGAACTGTGCATGTAGAAAATACTGACTTTGTATATTAGAATAACGGGGGGAAAGTAAATTGTCAAAAAAAAGTGGGGAAAGCAGACCAGACTTCCTGCCCACCCCAACCCCCTGTTTTCATGCCTGAAACAACATATCAATTCGTGTTGAAAGAAAGGTGCATATCTACATTTCATTAAATTCCAAAGGAGCTCGAATTTATGTGTTCCCCTATTAATTATTTTGTATGCAAGATTCGTTCCCGAATTTAGAATCATGCTTTCAGTCAGAGCAGAAATGAATTCATGTTGAAGTATATCTAGTTTGAATGCAAATGTTGGGTTCCTTCTTTTAATTTCATCAGACTCATTAGAAACCCCTCTCCCAAACTATGCAGCTTTGTTTTTATTGATATCTAAATCGGTATAAATGGATCCGGATATAAATTATATAATGTTTTTTCGTGATCATATAGATATTGATACTGATAATGAAAAAAGAAAATGTTTATACTCTTGCCTTCTGCATATCCTACTAATGCATTACAGTATATTGACATTGTATCATATCAAATAAAAGCTCAACACGAATTTTACTGATTTATGCATACTAACATCTTATCGAATACATTTGAATTTGAAATTTCTACGTACAGCGGTATGGCCATTGCGCCAGATCTACGAAATGAAAATATTTATGAATAATTTACACTCAAGCGTCAAAGTAATCATTATGGCATGTTACAGAAACGTTAAAACACACAAATGCTATAGTCCTGCAATGCATGCATGCGATTTTTCTGAATACATGTATTGATGTATTCATTAATGAAGTTCCTACGCTTGAAAATATCTTGGTCTTTATGCATTTTGTTTTGTGATTTTGGTTTACCATTCCTTACACTGTGTAAATGAAGGAAAACTTGGTAAAGGGTGCAATTGTACATGCACCATACAATTAGTATACATGCATGTGTTGCAAAACAAAATGTACATGTAATAAGCAGACATGTATCGTCATTTTTCATAGGGGGGGGGGGGGGGTACAACAGGGGAAAAAATGGAAAATTGGATTCTTCAAAATTTCTTGCCATTCAAAATAATAATTAAAAAAGATGAACGAACACAGCAATAAAATAAAACAAAACACCCAAACAAACCAAGATGTTTTGTCCGATGTTCAAAGTCCTAATGTGGGGTGTAGGGTTAAAGAGTCTTTTACTTTGACTACCTCAATAATTTCCCCCCTACACTTCATTTTCTTCAATCGTTGGGGGTCGGATGGGGTGGTTAGAGTCCTCTACTATGAGTGCCTCATATCTTCATTTTCTTAATTGGTGGTGGTGTGCGTCTTCTACTTTCACTTTTTCTTCTACTTCTACTTATCAGAACTTTCAAGCTGGGGTAAGTGGGGGAGGGGTTGTCACTCAATATACTTTTATTTGCATTACAAACTAACAAAAAATGGATATTGTTATTAAAGGTGGGTGACAGACACTCTTGTCCTCTCCCCTTGATGTTTGATAACGACGCATACTATGATAAACTCGATTATTACATTTTGCATTAGTACAATTTGCGTCGAGTTAGACGCAGAATGTAATAACGCAAAATGGCATAGATATATAAGATCTATTGAGCACCAAATTAGCATAAAATGAAGTAATTGAAAATAACATTATTTAAAAATGTTTAATTTTTAATTAATGCGTGCTTTAAATGAATCAAATAAATCTGTATTATCAATTAATGAGAGCAATATTGAGTTACTAGTACTGTTCTCTTTTTATTGAATTAACGATATCATTTGTCTTAATAAGAGCACGATTATTACAAGATCATCGGCTCTCTCTCTCTCTCTCTCTCTCTCTCTCTCTCTCTCTCTCTCTCTCTCTCGTCGTTATCTCTCTCTCTCTCTCTCTCTCTCTCTCTCTCTCTCTCTCTCTCTCTCTCTCTCTCTCTCTCTCTCTTTCTCTCTCTCTCTCTCTCATCCCATACACTCGTACAGTGTTGTATATGCAAATTTATGTACCTAAATAATTTCCTGATTTATAAATCTGCAATACTCTGACCAGTAAATCATATGGTATAAGGATTCATGCGCAATACAGGGTAAATATTATACTCTGATACTTCCCTTGATTGAAGATAGCTGATCGGCACGGGCTAAGTGTGTCGCAGTCTGTACAATGGACAATGTTGTTTACTGTTGGAATGCAAATGGAGTTTATCGTTTTGTTTCATGGATTATGCACATAAAGAGAGTTTTACTACTACTTAGAGTATTTTCGACAAGTGTACACGTACATCTGCGGTCCTTTACAGATATTACGAGTAGGCCCAGGTAAATAGTCGTTCGCATTCGATGCGTTTTCATGGCGAGCATGCATGCCATTTTTATAAGTACAGTAGTATTTATGTCTTTGCCTTTTACTTGAAGTAATTGTGAATGGTATAGATTGTATACTCTTTGCTTATTCCATTTTATCAATGGATAAAAGATAAATATTTCGCCGCATTTTTGTATAGTTTTGACATATTTACTGCAAATGTACGCACGTTCACGTAAAGAAAAGGCATTCTATATATATATTTATCCAAATATATATATTTAGAATGATTTACTACTGTACGATATGTTTATTATGATTTTGAGCACTGCGTGGTGTTCCAAAACGTGATTTCATTTCTTCTTGATGTCCTATAAATTAGTATCGGAGATGTTCGTGTTACCTGTCGAAGCTACCCGCACAGGTAAATCGAAGACACTGATGTGAAGTGAAGCGTGGCAAAGCTCGTCCCCTTATATACCATGCGAACCCCGATACATATAACAATAGAAATTCCAACTAATATGGCGGATTAGCAGAGAAATATGGCGGACATATAGAATTATACTATATTTATTAATTCATGTCAGCTTTAAGATTATTCTTATTATTCTTTTTTTCCCCTAGACGCTAACTTTGAAGCTTCAGATCTCGCTCATTTCTGCATGGATTTTGCTCAAATTGTCAGGGTTTATAAACTTTACAGAGCAATTTGAAAATAATGTACTACATTTCAGAAATTTCTTTCTGTTCACGAGTTATTCCCCTTTGAATGAAATTTTAGGGGCTTTGGTTTCCAGACAAAGGCTCCGAGACTGTATAAGCTTGAGCAGAAAATGCATTGAAAATGAAAAGTATGAGCATTGTAGTTGTGCACATCGATTTTTTGTTTTTTGATTACAGCGTTCGAAATGGTGGTTGACAGGGTTAAAAAATTAGGACGCCCAAAGGAGCAAAAAATTACACATATTTTCCTTTGTGCCTTTCAAACTAAAAATATTTTGTTAAGACGTGTAGAACAAAAGTTGTGCAAAATGTTAAGAGCTTTCTTTTGATATCCCTAAAGGGTTGGCCCTTTCAATTAGGGATCTGGGGATCTTCAAAGTTTTCGCTTTATAACTCAAAAACGGTAAAGATTTCGATATGGCTTTCGCTGGAAAAGTTGTTCTTTAACATCTTATTGATCTCATAAACATAATATTTTGCTCGAGTATTGTGTTATATATGAGTAAAAAGCTTGACCTGCAAACAGGTAACCGTATCATTAGGTAGGTGAAGGGGAGAAATATGCGTATAACTTAAATAAACTTGTTTTAATTGATAAATCTGACTTCATGAAATGCTAATATTCTTTTAAAATAAGGTTTTAACGTGATCTATGGTTCCTCTAAAAATCATCTATCGACAACTTTCTTTTTTTATTATTATTTTAGTAGCTTTAATATAAACAATCGTTCCAAAGAAAAAAGAGGAAAAGGTTATCTCTTCTACGTTTGTTATTAAAACAACGATATATTTAATTGAAGAAACAAACCTTCAAGCATAGAATAACAACTCAGTCTTTAATAACTACCCGCATTTTACATACACCGCGGAGTTTGTTTTTGTTTACAATTACGTAACCGCCTCGAGGAATCATCTCGTGTGAACCAGGGCATGTACACAAAGCAAACATCGTCGTCCTAAATATAACACAGAATGTTATGTTTTTGATCATATTGGATTTTTCGAATAATTCAGTCTTTCCGGGGATGTATATACTTGTTTATACGTCCTTGGTCTTACGTTTGATTTGTTTTAAATTCAAAACTCTAGAGCATTGAGTTAGGCATCAATTTTAAAATCTGCAATTTAATATACAGTTCTTTTCTCAATCATGTCTAATTGAATGTGCGTTTAATATTGGAGATTCATTGCTGCATACTGGACTGCGATTTTTGATTTCACACTACTTAACTGAACACACAAGCTTTACTCAAATTCTTCGTTGTGAAAAAGAAAATGGATACATTTTACAAACATAACGAATTATTTTTGAACATGTTTTGAAATCAATAGTTTATAATCATGATTAAACCAAATCTAAACATTCGTATAGAATATTCAGAAACCCATGGCCGACCAGTCTCATTTCAAATGAGTTGTTGTTTTATTGTTTAAAAACAATGACTTTGATTAAACATTGATTCAGAACTCCTGGTCCAAATTATGTAACTTCGGCACGTGCCCCTGGCGTGAAATTCATACGCTACTTCTGTGCGCACTGTGTACATAATATACCTACATGTATTTACGCAGATAGATATTAAAGTTTAATAAAATATTCAAGATTTGAGAGCAATTTATTTGATTTGTATGTATAAATAATTCAAACTCGATGAATTATTCTCTTCAGTCTGAATATTATGCTATCATAATTTTGTTGTATGATAAAATATTGGTAACAGCTATAAACCTTTATTGTATGTCCTGGGCTATAAATTTCATAAATTCAAATAGTAATTTTTTCTTCATTATTGGGACTGAAAAGTTAAATGCTGAAAGAATTTAATCCCACATACACGCGCGCCTCAAAAGACTGATTCGTGGAATGAGATCATACACGCATATACTTGAGTAATATAAATTTATTAAACACCTAACGATAAAAATTTATAGTACACCTTTATAGCTTCAATTCAATGATATATATTAAATTCTCAAACTATTTCATAAGTACATACGAGAAGTCAGAATCTCCAGCGTAGCCAAACTACTTATATCGTTACAGTACTTATCTTCCTGTCACAGTTGATTATTTTCTTTCTAAAAAATTCGTCTTTTGTAAAATCACTGGATAAGTATTTCAAATAATTTTTCCCGGGATGATGTTACGTATAACATATCAAGAGGGAAAGAAGGCGAAAGTTAGATCCCACACACACATACTCAATATGTACGGTTCCTGTATCAAATGTCATTTAATTTTAAAAATACATCGTAAGCTCATTCTTCACATAAAGATTATTAATGACCATAACATGAATATTCTTGATGTAAGGTCATTTGCACCATTTCTAAAGGTCTCAAAATTAAAAATTGATTATAGTCTTAATATATGATAATAATAATTATAAATTCTTTTATTTAGATTAGATAGCACAATTAGTACAAATGACTAGTTTACAGTTTGGTCCTGTATAAAACATATTCACTGACAGATAAATGAGATAATAACAGGAAATAAAATATATACATAAAATATACACACAATATCACTAGGGGAAAAAATAAACACATACATCATATCTATATATCACTTATTTGAGAAATAATGCTGCAAATATGCTGATTTAAAAGATGTAATAGATGTGACAGACTCGGGCAACTGATTCCATAAAATTGTGGAGGATACCTTGAAAGACCGTTTATAATATTCAGTTCGAACTTTTGGTAAATATAAAATGCCACTACCGCTACTTCTTTTTGTTCTGGAACTAACTTGGCTGACAAAACTAAAAACGTTCATATATTCTGGTGTCATGTTATTAAGAACCTTGAAAGCAAGCACTAGTTTTCTATATACAAAATATATATCTACTAATGGCAATGTTTTTTAAATTAATACTGATAAAAAGTTTCCATATGATCAAAGAATATGTCCTGGCCTTGACCCATGGTCACATTGTCAAGTTAACTTTTTAGAAAATACAAACCCTATCCTGGGCATATCAAGTAATGAAGAAACATTTAGATTTCATACTTACTGTAAATAAGCTGGGTTAACAGGCCAATTATGTAGTAAAGCTCACACAAAACACGTGTTGCAAACTATGAACACATTTAATGAAGAAGCTGGAAGTGACGTTTTACACAATACATTAACAGGCAATGTATAAAACACTGACTCGACAAGAGTCAGGTTCACATCAAGGATACTCAATCAACATTTACAACAGATTTTCATGTTAACTGAGGCTGCATTAGGACCTGACCCAAGGACATATGGTCAAGTTCAAGGTTTTTATGTCACACAGCTCCGACAGAAGACCTCTCGTTTGCTCTAGTATTACTTATATGATTAATATTGATATATATACTTCACAACGAACAAAAGAAGTTATCACCGGCATCTTATTTAACTATATCAAAAAATAAATGTACAGTGTTCGTTTCGGTTCCTCAACAACTAAACAGTTCGGAATGAGTCTTGATTGAGAAGGTGGTGTGTCGATGAGACTTCCTCCGATTGTTATGGATGGAATGCTCTGGAATGAATGCAGATATATAGGTCATTTCTTTTAGATTTTATACAATATTTCAGCCAACTCAATTGCCTTTAGTGTTACAAAATGCCGCTCACATGTTGATTATGCTTCGCGGGTATATTAAGGCAGGTCAAGCTCCATTTATCATTTATGCATGTAAGCTGCGTAATTCTTAAAATATGTCCTACACACACAGAGAGAGAGAGAGAGAGAGAGAGAGAGAGAGAGAGAGAGCTTACTAACTTTTAAAAACTTTTTTGGTTGTTTAAATGAGAACATTTTGTATCATAACAACATGACAAACATGCGCTTCTGTATGACGTCATTGCATGACTGTTATAAATAGATCACGGCTGTACCTTAATAGAAAATGGAAAAGTAGTACGCAAGAAAAAAATTCTTAAACATTTAAACACGAAACCATATAGTCCATGTTTTACAAATTGCACTGATGCTATGGAGTTTTCTTTAAACGTTTTCTTAAACAGACGATTCTATCAATAATATTAGTTTATGACCTTTCACACGGTGTATACAAAGTCGCTAAAACTATGCGGCGTAGTGTGCTACTGTTGCAGTTTTATTCCAGTGTGTGACAGAGGAAAATTGACCGTGTAGTCATTTCGTACATGGTGTCAATACTCTAAACTTCAAGCGTGGGGGGGGATATATCGTTGCACATGAAATCAAAGTTGCATATATATAAAAAGTATGCTACACAGAAATTTATGTGGTTGCCAGACCCGCGGCGACTTCAATTGCCTCAATATCTGGTAGGCTATAAGAGTTCTGAAGGCAGTCTCTGATTATGTCCAGTCTGAAGGACAACGAGCCTATTAATTTGTAAACAGAAATGTCGATATCATGAATTAAATGGGTTAGAATGAAATATGTTGGCTCGTCATTGAAGATGGTTTTCCGTTGGTTTGAAGTATTTCTAAATTTAGTTCTAAGCTCACAACATTTCTCCGACTTGGCTCGTTGGTAAAATTAAAGAAGCTCTTCTTTTTTGTGCTGATTATTACAGCTATATACTATACAACACAATATAATGGGACTTGTAACTGTTGAATCTCTCCATTTTGTATCAACAGCCTCCTGTATGTGCTGTTCACAACTTGTTTAAATGTTTGCATGCTTTATCGCTTCACCGCGATTGACACGTATGACGTCACATACTAATGGCGCGAAAATCTCTAACGAGAATATGCATATCTGGCTTTTTGCACTTTCGATACAAAATAATCACTAAAGCACGCTTTATATCGAAAAAATAATGATAGCACGATTCAAAACACCACATTTTCATATAAATTTACAAGCAATAAAAATCGTGGTAAAAACCCTTTAACGTACCTGCGTTAGTAATGTTATGTTTATCTATGTTTAATCTTCAAAAAAATTTATAGAAGGTTAAACACTAATGGTCATCTAAATTCCCATATGCGATACATAATTAGCCTAAACAGTTTTTATCAAAGGAAAATTAGATGATTAAAAAATCTTATTTTACTTTTAAGCGACATGAACACGATTTTAGCTGAAAATTTTCAAATTCTATTCTTTGATTTTTAATGTTTAGAATACTTCACTAAGGTATTAGTAATGATCAGCAAAAATTTGAATGTCAGTAGTCACGGTATATGGGATATACAGAGGCCACAAATCCTTGTTTTGTAAACAAGGTTCGCTCCATGTTTTTGTTTACATGGGTTAAAAAACTAGTAAAAATTCTGTTTAAAGCAGATTTTTTTCCCAATTCATAAGTGAATTCTTAACACAATTAAATATTTTCTAGTTTTTTGCACATCTCATTTTGTCTTAAACACGCTATTTTCAATTAAACAGTCTAATGTAAACAAAAACATTGCATAAACCTTGTTTACATAACAAAGAATTGCGAGTGTTGTATCTCACTAATAACTCAACAACATTTATTCAAATTTTGGATGACCATTAGAAATATTTTAGTTAAGCATTGTAAAACAATAAAATTAAAAAAATTCCAGCACATCATCAAACATAAAAATGTACTTTCAAACATTTAGGATTGAACGCAATGGAAAACACCATTATTCAGATGTTTCTGCAGTCCTAATATGTAATGTAGAGTACACTAGGCGAATTTTATTTATACGTGTAAACTTTAACAGGGGCCTAACATACCATTTTCAATTATTATAAATAAAAGAGTTCGATTATACAATCTGTTTCGTTTCGGTGGGTTTCGTTTCGTTTCGGTAGGTTTCGTTTAGACATATTACGTTTCGTTTCGGTAGATTTCGTTTCGTTTCGTTTCGATTTCGTTTCGCACTTTACAGGTACCCTACACTAGGCTCCTTTACACAGAATTTAGCGTCATCATTCAGTTTGAAGTCCTTCAAGACAACAGGCGAATTTTTTATCGATCCAGGTAAATCAAATAGATAACGATCCCAACATTGGCGCTGCGAGCAACAGTATCACTCACTATGTGTCGTCTGCACAAGGACCTTAAAGGTTCAAAAGGCCTAGGTTAGGGTTGTTGTCAAACGGGGAGACACAGTTGGTATGTCGATAGCAATTTTATCTACAGTGCGTAGATGTCTACTTTTTGTGGGGAACTGATCTTCGGAGAGGGGCCAATCAGTTTTGTACAGTTTTAGGATTTCTCCTTGCCAAGCAGGGCTAAAAGTTAGTTTGGCGTGTGTTAAATAAACAATTTTAGCTAGACACGAGTAAATGTTAGTTTGGCAGAAATTGTTTATTGGATTTTCATAAAGAGCTAGGTACGTTAGGCTCTACAAATTACTTAAGAAATGAAGAATAATTATCTATACAAATCATGGTTATATATGAATTTGATGATCCCAAGCATTTAATATATACAAACATATCGGCGGATGTAGGTCTCTTGTAATGTTGAGTACTATTCAAACCTATCCGGAATCTGGAAATGGACGATTTTCTTCACTTTTTCTAACTTTTAGGAGAAGATGCCATGTGACCACACGTATCGGCCACAAAAAGCAGTAAACTAGAAATAGATTATTTTCAAAAGAAGTAATTTTTGCATATTTCGTTCTGGCCATTGGCTGTGCCCAATTTTTAAAATCTAATCAGGCGTCTGACTTTGACGTTTGTGCACAGGCGGGTCACCATAGCGCATATCAACGAATTGTGCAGATGAGTGATCTAACAAAATTAATAAAAACGTAATGTACTTGTTATTCTTTTAGTAACCACAATGATATAATTTATCGATTATTACATTTTAATAAGATATCAGTTTATGAACAAATCCAATTTGAGTCATTGAAATGCAGACAGCAACCGGGCCGAATAAAATGCAGTAGGTGGCCCCATATGAGAGGTAGACTTTTGAGAAGGGCAGATAGGGTTCTTGATTGTGCACAGTTTCTAAATCCCCATGTTTGGTACTGTGATGGTGTGGGGGTGGTGCGGATTAGCCCAAAGGAGAGAAAATCAAAGCAAAAAAGGGTAACCTGCTCAGAGCGTGTTTTGTGCACCAGCACCAGTAGTTATAGATTACATGTAATTTAGGGTCATAATTTATTAACTACACTAATATGAAATACAAGTATTGACATAAAAGGGAAATATGATTTTTCATTAGTCTGTCATAATCTGACTTTGGTGTATACCCCCTATCCACATGTTTCAAAACCAAAGATACTGTCCCCTGCCACCTGAAACCACATGCTTATGTTCACACCATGCAGACTGTTGTTTGTTTTGCCTACCACAGTGTAAGTTTATCAATATTTTGCATGTCTTTATGTACGAACAATTCATGGTTAAATGCACAGGGTATTTTTATGATCAATATCTGCATTGTTTTAAAGTTAACCGGTCGCAGCATCTCCAGGTCACTCATTCTTGGCCAGGTCACGTTTATATGTTGATATTTTGTATTATCTTTACGTACTTGATGATGCATCGTAATTATAATTATTCTGATGTATATCCAATCATTTCTTTAACTTGATAATTGAACTGCATAATTTTCTGGAAGTTATGGTCGAAATTCAAAACTATGGAACACATTTATGTTCATAAATTAAGATTTATTTTGTATGTATGGAAAACACCTACTGCCATGATTTGTGCGATTGTATTTTATTGAAGTGTTGATACCTTGTGCTCAATATTACTTTAAAGTGTTAATATTTGTTGTTCAATGTCATTTCAGCTTTTCACTACATATTGTATGATCACCACACTGAATAAAGCGTCATCTACAAAGACCGGGTGTTTATGATATTGAGATTTACAGTGAAAAGACTTGGATCACTTTACATTCAACATGCTAGCCGCTGGTGATGGTGGATACTCGCTACGAAGCGACAGAAAACTTACTGAACCAGCATACGAGGAATACATCCGAAAGCAGGAGCTTATGGTTGGAGAACTGAGTTTACTAAGGAAAGAAATCGAATCTCATCTGGTGTTAACTAGGGAACTTTCATTGCAAGAGCTCTCCCAGAAGAAAGAAACAATAGAACCTACATTCTCAAACTATCTTACCAGATCTGCGAAGTTTGTGGAATTCATGCGTAACACTCGGTCGGAGGACAGCGAAAGAGAATTATACTCACATAGTCTTATACTGAACACTTTGAAAAGAAAAGTTTATGTCACAGTGGAAGAGATCTAGAAAACACTACCGAGTCGCTCAACCAGTGGATCACGCGCTTCTCACCATTCTTCAATCTTAACCGTTGTCATGCGACAGCGAGCGAAAGTAGAAGCTGCACAAACTCTACTGAAATTCGCAAGAGAAGAAGCCGTGTTGAAAAAAGCACAGGCAGAAATGCAGTTGAAACAGGCGACACTTGAAGCGAATATAGAACTGTTAAAGAAAGAATGTGAAGCAGAAACTGCGGCCGCAGAACTTTGTGTCATGGAGAAAGAAATGCTAAACGCCTCACAGTTAGCTTCGGAATCAGACTTCAGGAGCCGCACGAAACAATATGCTGATGATCAAAGTGTTTGCTAGGTTATCTAGATTTGACGATAAGCCAGAGAACTATTTGGCATGGAAGAGAAGTTTCAAGTCAGTCATGGAAGAACTAGGAATCAACCCATCTGAAGAGCTTGATTTGTTAGTCAAATATCTAGGACCTCAATCTCATGAACATGCAGTGAGCATAAGAGCATCGAACGCTAGTGATCATTCGAAAGGAATCCGAAGAATCTGGAGTCGCCTCGATGAAAGATATGGTAGTCCAGAAGCAATAGAAGCCGCGTTTAAGAAGAAACTAGAGAGTTTTCTAAGATTAACGCTTAAGGACAAAGAGAAGTTATACGTTCTGTCTGACATATTGACTGAGATAGAGTCTGTGATGGATGTCCCGAAGTTTCAGCAACTACTTTCATACTACAATACATCGTCTGGTGTAATTCTCATTGTGTCAAAGCTCCCTCCAAATTTGCAAGGCAAATAGACTAACAGAGCAGCGAAGTACAAAAGGATTCATGACGTACCGTTCCCACCTTTCCATGAATTTTGTGAATTCATCAGGGAACTAAATACTGTATTGAACGACCCAGGTTTTTCGTACACACTACAGTATTCGGAGAAGCAGAAAGATGCAGGACCTCATATTTCGAAGAAACCTACAGTCTACACAAAGAAGACCAACATGAAAGATACAAGTCAGACATCTGGTCTTAAATGCCCAGTGCATAATACTGAACATTCGTTGAATGAATGTCGCGGGTTTAGGAAGTGGTCAATGGCTGAAAGGAAAAAGCTCTTTAAAGACCACAAACTTTGTTTTAAAGGCTGTGTTTCCAAATCGCACATATCAAAATATTGCACGGTAACCATTAAATGTGACATATGTGGAAGCGAGAAACACGGTAATGCTTTACACCCTGAGAGTCAACCGGAAGCTAAATTGCAACCACCGCAATCCATGAAAGTCCAAGGCGGGGAGAATGCCCGTCTTCTATGTACAGAGATTTGTGGTAGTGGATTTTCAGGAAGACCATGTGGAAAACTCTTGATCACACGTGTTTACAGGGCGGATTCACCACAGAAATGCATAAAACTTTACGCACTGTTAGATGACTAATCGGACTTTAGCTCGATCTGACTTATTTGACATGATGGAAATCCCAGAATCGGATTCATTACAGTACACACTATCGATATGTGCTGGACGTTCATCTGTAAATGGACGAAAAACCTCTAATTTAATTGTAGAGTCCCTGGATGGTACGTTCAGTTTAGAACTTCCAACTGTCATCGAGTGCAATCAAATACCAATGCCTATATGGTCGGGGTAAATTTGCATTTATGTTATACATATGCACATACTAATGGAACGATCCATTTGGGTTAGGTGTTTGTCTTTCCATTTTATACCCCTATATGGTCAGGGTTATTCTATATTATATGAAAATACCTCTTTGTTTACATCCCATTGGGTTTCCAATTATACCCCTATATGGTTGGGGTTGATTTGCATTTATGTTAAGATATATATATGCAAAACCTTTGGAATGACCCATTGGGTTTAGGTGTTTGTTAAATTCCATTTATACCCCTATATGGTCGGGGCTATTCTATGGAATACCTTTTTTACATATCCCTACATGCTTGGGGGTCCCTTTAAAAGAACACCCCCCCCCCCCCCTATTGAGTGATGTTGATATTTTGATCTCTCATTTATAAAAATCATTTTAGATGAGTTCCAGTGGGAGAGGTCGGCGTCCAAATAGGACTATTCCGGCGGCAGCTGGAGCACCCTCACAGGCAGCAACCATGAGGAATCAGGAAGCTCTGGTAGTTCACAGGACATAATTCAAGTCTGATCATGTCCTACCTATACAGCCGCAGTTAGTGGCGGCAGTGACCAAGCAGGTGCTTCAAGCACTGTCCAAGGAGGACCACAAGGGTAAGAAAAAGAGCAAACGTCTGTAGAAAGGATCTAATCCTAAAAGGCAAAGACCACTTAGCACATCAGGTACGGATTCAGAAAGTAGTGATGAATCCTCAGATGATTCCGAATCAGATAGTTCGTCATCGTCTGAGAGCGAATCTGATGATTATGAACTATCATCTGCTCCCACAACTTCACAAATAGATGTTAAATTGAAAAACAAAATATGGAAGAATAAATATGTTGATCTGGTCAAGTTGCTCCCCAAGGATGATCTCACTTCAGACAAATCATTGCGTTTACAAAGTGCTGGCAATTCGGAATATAAATTTCTTGCCTCAAAACCAAATAAGTCAATAAAATGTATTGAACAGTGGAGAAGTGCATCTCTGAAATTTTTGGCTGTATATTCTGAAAAATACCCAAAGCAAGTTCCAGCAATAATTAAACATTGTGAGATTGTTCACGAATTAGCAAGTAGAAGTTTTGGATTGGTATGGCTGACATATGATAAGCAGCTGAGAAAAGATATAGAAGTGAGGTCGATTCCTTGGGGACAGCTTCATTATGAGTATTGGGTAATGGCCACCACTTTTCGTCAACCCCCAACCCAAGTCAATTTTCGTGTCAAACATGGCCAGCAGAGGGGTTCAATCAAAAATGAAATTCTCCAAGAATTTTGTTCTGCATCAGTGTAGAAAACAGCATTCAATATTGTACTGCACATGGGGATAGAAAGCAAATTCAAAAGATAACAGTACATCACACCA
This sequence comes from Ostrea edulis, assembly GCF_947568905.1. Lineage (NCBI taxonomy): Eukaryota > Metazoa > Mollusca > Bivalvia > Ostreida > Ostreidae > Ostrea > Ostrea edulis. The sequence continues at coordinate 20,295,459 of NC_079166.1, forward strand.
AAGTAAGCAGACAACAATCCTCCCAAGCACAAGCAGATACACTTGTGGTAACGCCAATTAACGTTCTCTTTTTAAGACAGTTTCTTGAAGGGTATGATGATCATTTAAAAACATTTCTAACCAAGGGGTTTCAACAAGGCTTTAAGATACAGTATGAAGGTCCAAGACAACAACGTTTTTCAAACAATTTAGTATCAGTTCAGCAACACAAAGATATAGTTTCAGAAAAATTACAGAAAGAAATTTCCCTAGGTAGGATTACAGTTCCCTTTAGTTCACCTAAAGAGCTGATTCTCCTGGTCACTCTGCCAAGTATGGCTCATACAGCACCATTGACTTAGAGGAAGGCATTGTCATCGACATACAGCTAGTTCAAGTAAGAGTGAAATAGTGCATCACATTCCTATAATTCAAGTTTATGTATCATATATTTTGTGCAGTTCAGTTCTTAATAGTTTGTTAAAATGTACTTATTACAAATTTAACACACTTCTTTTATTGTTATTTGATTCACAAAGTTGATCTTGATTTACAGAGCAATGAAGTGAAGAACAGCAATGGCATGGAAAAAAGGGACTGGAACGGGCTATTCAATGGCTACAAGTCCACGAGTTACAAGTTGGGACCATCGTCACAGACAGACATCTCCAAATCCAGAAATGGATCAGAGAGAACTTGCCCGACACTGTGCATTATTATGATGTCTGGCATGTAGCTAAAGGTATACCACAGTTATCATTATGATAATGAATTTGATTTAATTATGTTCCCCAAACAAAGTTTGGGAACATATTGAATTTGATTTGATTTTGGCATTGTTTTTCACTTATTCAGTTTTACTTGTATTGTTCAATTGTCCTGTGTTGGAGATAAAGATTGTAATTGTAATCAAAAGATTTGTATAGCGCCCTATCATCATTTATTTAGTTCTCTAAAGTGCTTTCCGATGTGCACATACATGTGAATAAAATATGCATAGTGTCAGAATTAAAATGCCTATTTATTATTATTAATATATAGCGCCTACTGTAATGATATAATTAATGATATAATTGCCCTAATAACGTATAAAAGAATTTTAAACAACCCTTAGGAATAATAAATTACACAGAAAGGACATAAGTATGATAACAAACTACATTTGAAATAGCAACTGAAGTTGTTGGGTTTTTTTTGTTGTTTTTTTTAATGGGGTTTAGCTGGAATTAAAATTCTCTGCTTTATTGTTTGTTCATTTATATAAAAAATTCAAGACATCTTTTCACATTTTAATTAAAATATTTCAGGCCTTAAGAAGAAAATTGTTGCAGCATCCAAGCTTAAGGACTGTGCAGAGCTGGTCAAGTGGTGCAAAAGTCTGACCAACCACATGTACTGGGTTGCGGCCTCCACACCAGATGGGAATGGAGAGGTGATGTGGGCCAAATGGGAGTCAGTCGAAAACCACATCCACAATGTCCACACCGGCCACAACACTTTATTTCCAACATGTGCCCACAGCACCCTTGAAGGCAATGAGCAGAAGAAGTGGTTGAAAGCAGGTAAAACATTCTACTCATTTGATTTATACTTCCATTTGATAAAGAATACAAAGATATTCTATGGATTGATGCAAAGCTACCTATTCACTTTGTAATATTACAACTGAGTAAACAAGTTTTTAGCTTTTAAAATAATTTGTTTTCTTCTTTCTGGATAGGATCAAAAGCCAGTGAGAAGATGTCAGATCTGATACTCTCCAAACAGATGAAGAAGGACATCCAGAAGCTTTCCCCCCTCTTCCAGACTTCCCAGATTGAGGCGTTCCATAGCACCATCAACCATTTTGCCCCAAAGATGGTTTCATTTTCATACCATGGCATGTATTGTAGGTGAGCATGCATAATAACAAATATCCATAATATTATTTCAAACAAGAAATGACGACCCCCCCCCTTCCCCGCTATATTATTTTGTACCTGGTAAATCATAAAAATTATGATTAGATTTTTACTACCAAAAATATACATTATATTATAGGCTAATGATGGCTGCCAAAGAACTTTAAATATGTATGTTTCTGATCTTCTTTAACATTTCAGAATACACATCAACACTGATGAAGGAAACCCTAAAACCAGCTACTGCGACAATGCTGGAACCCATTGCCTGCCTGCCATCAGTGAAGCCACCTCCTCTGTGCAGCGCATTCATGCACCCTGAAAAAGAAGAGGCAGTGTGTAATTTCAAGTCACGGTTTTGTAGGAAGGAGACAAGTGTGTGACAGTTTCGACCTGTAGTAACTAGTTGGACTTGATAGGAAATGCCAGTGTATATATTGCTATAGATAGATTAGTTGTAAACTTTCCTAGTATATATACAGTGTTTAGTTATTGTAAATTGATAAGTTAGCATATTGTGTATTTTACTCTAGTGACATTTTGTAGAGACTTTGCTTGTATATAAACTCCTGTCCCCTCTTACCCTATCCCTTGACTCTTTAATGGGAACATGAAAGCAGGGTCCACATCCCGTTCCATGGTTCAAATTTATTTTTGTAGCCGATACTTTCCTTTTCATAACTTTACAGTGAAAAGGTTTCTTTTTTCAGTTTGTCAATATTTTAGTAGCATAATGATGATTAATAACAGTAGGTGTAATTAGCTTTTCATATCCCAATCACATGTACTGTGAATTTTATTGTTTTTTCTCGAATAATGATTACTACAAAATTTAGTTTGTTTTGTTTTTTGCTATTTTCCGCCACACTCAACAATATTTCGGTTATCTGGTGACGCCCAGGTTTTATTGAAGAGACCACCGACCTTCCGCAAGTAAACTGGGAAACTTTCTCACTTACCAGCGCGAGCAGGATTCGAACTCGCGCCGACCAGAGGCTGTGTGATTTTGAATGTGATGCTTTAACCACTCGGCCACGGAGACCCCCAAAATTGAGTAATTTCAAGGACTTAGATTTTGATTTTTCAGCTGTATCAAATTGTAAGTAGAGAACTAGGGCTGAATTTAAAATGAAAATGCATTTCTTGCACATACCTGCATTATTGTGGGTTCCTGAAACCCTCATGGTCCTCAGATGGAAATGCAGCTCTTATCTTTTGAACAGCACAAGATGGTAAGGGGACTCTGTCATTTTTCCCAAGGTAGCACCAGCGCACACGTTGTCGATATGATGTATATCTGTTCCTTCTGTGAAAGTTTGTATACATTAGAAAACCACTTATTTGTATAAACACTTATGAATATGTTCATGTACACCTTTGTTTCCTGACTATTTAAAATGAAGTAAAGATAGGATGATTATAAAATGAAATACAGTAAAAGTTCTTACTCTTCAATGCTGGTCTGTAATTCTCCATACTGGGAGCGGTACTGATAGTAGGCTGTCTCAAGCACATACACATCTAGGCACACCGATGAGAATCCAGGATGCTGAGTGATGCAGGAAAGCTTTCGGTCGGATGAATCCTTTTTGCTGTTGACTCTGTCAATTTCACAACAGCAGATGCTCTCCCTCTGTGTAGGCATTAGTACACAGTATCCACAAGTACACCTACAAATCATATAGCTATACACAAATTCCGTGTCTATGCAAGTCTAAATATTTATCTTTATTTACAAGATTCTATTATTAACGGTATTTAGTATTTTTGTTACTTGTTATGAACGTAACTCACAAATCTGAAGCCAATAAACAATATATATTAGAAAATATACGGCTTGGATACACGACTATCCGCTTGTCCATTAGATATATACTGTATACCCTAGATAGAATGTTCTATCGTTAAAATGATTTAAGCAGTTAAAAACAGATAAAGAAACGAATTTTTATATTCGTTTATTTAGAATGTACCACTTTTTGAAAACTAATAAAGTTTTGGAGTAGAAAAAATTGTAAGCAGGCTATATCAAAGTTAATTTCAATATACCAGTCGGTGTTGTCCAGTCTCGGCTGATCTTCGTCTCTTCCCCCAAGCGAGGAATCTTGCTCGCTTTCATTCGATTCAGAAGCCTCAGGTTCAAACCGGTAAGGAACAATGTCCTGCAGGTCTTCTCCGTCGCTATCGTCACAAGATGAGACTTCAAACGACATGTGAAGTCCGATGTCGGAAGAAGTTGACGATCTGCTATCTCTATGTCTTACGTTGGCCATTTTGAAACTGATGTGTTGTGACGTCACAGACCCCAATCGCTACATATAGTAAAACCGGAAGTGCCGCTGATTGGTTTTGAGCAGGTGCGAAAATCGGCAATTTTAACCGTGGATATCTCGCTTATAAAGGCACTTAGAAGCGTGAGACTTTCGAATCTGTATTTTATTAATAAAGATACATCAGTTCAGACTAACTTATATTTTGACTTCATGGACACTTTAATATTGTCAATTGTATTTTGCACATTAATTGAAAGGTTTCAGCTATCTCTAGGGTTATATCAGTGGTTGAGTTACAGGCAGTAAATGGACTAGAATGGCAATTTTATGTAATGTCCAACAGGGACAACTACAGCGACGAATAATGATACAGGGAACCTGTTTTTGCAAGATTTCGTACTTCCCTTGGGCAATAAAGGGTTGTTTTTTTTTCAACACGGGGCAGTATAGTGTAAATTGAGCTCTGTCTACACACAGAATATTACATCACCAGAAGTATTTCGCAGTGTGAAGTATTTCCAGACAACAGAAGAATATCGTAGATGTGGTGTTTGACAGGCTATAGAAATACACCTCGATTACAACATTATTTTAGCAAGAAAGATAATCCTGCCTGGTTAGTTCGTCACGGGTTGTCTTCCTTAGCGTATTCGTCGTAATACAGGACATGACTCTGAATATATCAAAAGTATTGATATCATGTATAGCAGTTGTTTTTCTTTCTGTTAAAGGTAAATGCACCATTCTTCAGCCCGTGAGGTATAGTTATTTGTTTTATATTTCGGTTGTTTCAAACGAAAATACAATGTTTTCAATATATGTAATTAACACTACACAGCTTTTTAACTTTTCATGGGAACTCAATGTCCGCCCAAAATATTTTCTGCTAAAATTATTTGTATACATGTACCTGGATGTGCGCTGGATACGTCTCCACCAGATCCAAATGAAGAATAGACACATCACCATCGCAGCTAAACTGCATACAAGAGGAAGTACTATTGTAATGATGTCATCCCGTTTCTCGTTTGGAACATTTCGACTAAATTCATTAAAAAAATATATAACATCAATTACTTTTTCATAAATGTTTATAAACATGGAACAAGAATTCCAAGGGTCAAAAGACGCACCTGCAACATTGGTCCTGTTTTTCAAAAATATATCTAATTAGATTTTTTACCTTCTTAATGCAAGGTGAAAATAACGAACAGTGATCAATCTCATAACTCCTACAAGCAATACAAAATAGATAGTTGAACAAACACGGACCCCTGGACCAATATCACTAGCATGTTCTAGGGAAGATTAAAAAACCCACATTTTTATTTTTATTCATATACAATGTGAACGTTGATCAACAATTCTAAACACAGGGTACACATTTTAAAACAATGAAACAAAAAACTGTAGTCCACAACTTGGGAATGTTTGCATATTAATCATATACTGTGGTCCTTCTTTTTTTTTTGAAAGGAATGATGTAGGCACCTGATCCCACCTCTAGTACATCCAGGGGTCCGTGTTTGCCAACTTTTTATTTCGTATTGCTTATAGGAGTTATGAGATTGATCACTGTTCGTTATCTTCGCCTTTTATTTAAAGTTTCTTTGACATATTTTCATGTGAAGCTAAGAGGTTTGGTCTAAACCTAGCCCAAGGGGCCATGCTTTGATCAAATGTGAATCTTCACAAAATTAGAATGCTTTCAACTATTACGACTAATGATGACCGGTGTTTCTTGAGATTTTAAAGATTGCTTTAAAACAATATATATTCGCATGGTTCAAATAAACTTGTATCTACAATACCTGAGATGATTGCATATTACTCATCACCCTGTTCTTCTTCAGAAAATTTCAAATCCCCCTCATATATTCCCATACCAAACTTTGCACCCATATTGTAGTTCAAACCTAACCCTTGGAAATTTTTATATGAACAAACTTCAACATGTACTACCTGAAGATGCCTCAATATGAATAGGACTAATCCTGGTACTGTTGCTCTTGAAAATGGGATTGTCAGATATTTACTTCCATATGTTGTAATGTATGACTTAGATTCCCAATTTAGTCACAATTTCATCAACCAGTCATGATTGGAAGGGACTTGAATATACAGTACCTGCATTATGATGCTTGCATATCAATATTTTTACATGTTTACTGCTTTATCCAATATATGGATACCACCAATACATATATTGTTGATATTACACAGTTTTCTTACACCAAATGTGATCACTGAAGAGACATTATTTGTCGAAATGCGCATCTGGTGCATCAAAATTGGTACCGTATAAGTTTTACATTATGACTCCTGGGTCGAGGCCTCTGCTGGTGGACTGTTAGTCCCCGAGGGTCTCTACAGCCCAGTAGCTAAGTACTTCGTTACTAGCTTGAAAATACGGATGTAATTTAATTGCTGTTATAAAATTAAGGATTATCTCCCTCATGCATAGCTCTTATCCTTGGTCGAATTTGGCTCCACTTTTTTTTGTCACGCTGTTTTGGCTATATTTAGCTCTAAAACTTCATAGTTATTTCGGATTTCAAACATTTCGGTTGAGCATCACTGAAGAGACATTATTTGTCGAAATGCGCATCTGGTGCATCAAATTGGTACCGTATAAGTTTTACATGTACGTTTCTGCATTGATGGGTTGAATAGCTTACGAGAGTGAAATGACCATTGACAGTAGGAAGGGGTTAAGCTTGTGCACCAGGAATTCTTAAGGATAAACATAATCAATACTATATCATATAGTGCTCACAAACATTTAGTTCAAATTTCCGTGAAAACAACATACCTGGCAACCAAATCATGCAGATAACTGGTCTCAAAAATGTATAATCATATAATCAATTACAGCAGTCTAAATGAATTATATATATCATAAAAAGATATCCATGAGGTTTTTTTTTTTTTTTTTTTACATCTAACTGCTCTACAAATTTTTTGGGGATTCACCAATCCATTTCAATTCATCAAAATCAAAGCTTTTCTTGAGATAAAAATAGGGGAAAAAAATCCCCATACATTACCATATCAAGATTTGATGCCTTATTGTAGCCCCATCTACTCTCCAAGACAAAATTCGAAAATACTTTATCCAATGATACTTACCTATCAACTTAACTAATTAACGCTTTGCGATTGATGAAAGTAATATGTACAATATATTTCCGATATATTTTCATGCAAAACTTCCAATGTTGGGGCACCACCCCTCAAATTTGAATCTGTACTGCCTGACGAAGTTTGCATTTTTCACCAATCAATTTCAATTCATCAAAATCAATGCTTTCTTTCGAAACACATGAAATAACAGTAGGGCCACAAGCACAACAACGGAAGGGGATGTGATATAAAAGAATATCCTACGACTCGGTAAGGCTAAGGGATAAAAAAAAAAGCACACAAATCATATCAAACCAGAAGCCATAGGAGTTGTGCTTTGAAAGATACTTACCTATCAACTTAACTAATTAAAGGTGAATCTCATAACCTCTATAAGCAATACAAAATAAAGAGTTGGGCAAACACTGATCACTCGACATACCAGAGGTGGCATCAGATGCCTAGGAGAAGTAAGCATCCCCTATCGACCGGTCACACCCGCCGTGAGACCTATGTCTTAATCATGTAAACGGAATTATCCGCAGTCAAAATCAGTGTATCACGAACAGCCTTACAATCGGTATGACACACGTCAGACAGCACTTGACCGAATGATAGTTTGTATTGGCAAACTAGATCGTTATAACGACCATAGAATTTGCAAAATGCTGACTTTAAACGAGAGTATTGTAACCCCTGCACCATCAACCTGTTTGCCAGTAGCCTACTTTGACTTAAAAACTTATCATAAGCAGAACAAGTTCTTGCGTATCGAATCAGGTGAGAGGTATAAACCCCGTATGTACGTGATAATGGAATATTGCTACATAAATACGGGAAGCAGAGATAATCCCATTTGTCATAAATTTGAGTTGTTAGTTTGCCGTTAATATCTACTTTCAATAAAACAACTTAAATATGAAGCAAAAGGGGGAAAACTCTGTGGTGTTTTTTTATTTCGAGTTCACTGTGATATATCAAATCGACATATGAATGAAGATTATCATTCTTGATAAATAAAACGTCGTTGATATATCTAAATTTCGCATTGAAGGCCGTAGCAAGAGAATTTTTCTTCTCAAGTACAAGTGTTTTTTTTTTTTATAAATTCTGCTTCATGTGAATATAAAAACAGGTCAGCTAACAAAGGAGCACAATTCGTCCCCCATGGATATTCCAACAACGACTGGATCACCAAAGACCGCGAAGATATTGTGAGGAACTCCAGCATATTTTTTAACTTCAACTTCAGAGTACTTGTGATGGAATCAGAATGACGTTTAACAAAGTAATATCTTGGATGACTGATCACTAAATAGGAATATATGAATTTTCCATTTTTGTCAAAAAGCTGTTTATTATGTCTGAAATGTTTTTAAAAGATATCATATGTATTCCTACATGTATATACAACTGTGTTCCCCTATGGTGGTGCAACCCTACCATGACGACCACGATTTGAGCAAATTTACATCCGTACCACCTGGAAATGCATGCATATTTGATGACCTATCATACTTCTGGTCTTGGTGAGGAGGATTTTTTTACCCCCCCCCCCAAAAAAAAAGCTTGTAACATTGCCTTTTTAAGGTTCATTATTACAACTGTATTTCAAACGAACTTGGCATTAATTCCACATTAGGTAATCGTACTAACACTCTAATTGCCCTTTCAAAAGATGAAATTCTTCAAAATCATGCCCCAGTTTTAGACACATTTAATATCCCAGTCCATAGGATGGATGGATATGAATTAGCGTATTTATACCTGATTCTTAAACTTTACAAACACACTTACAAAGAAAGTTATATTGCTGGATCGCGTAAATATTCTTCAAAGCCCATATATTCCCCTTCATGAAAATATCACAGTGAATAAAACATGGAAAGCAGCTGTAAAGGAAAAACAACAGAGAAAAAGAAATATTTCGATCTAGTGATCAGTCATCGGGAATCCAAAAATTTACTTTGTGAATCACTGACTCTGTGATGTCGTTTATCTTAAGTTCACAGTTATGTATCGAATTGATATCAGGATGAAAATGATTATTTTTAATATATAAAACGTCATCGATATATCTACATGTCGAGCTGAATGCCATACAAGATATTTTTTCTTCTCATGAGGAGACTTAAAAATAGGTGAACTAAAAAGAACCACAATTCGTGCCCGTGGGAATTCCAACAGACTATTGGAAGATACCATCATCAAAGACCACAGAGATATTGTCAATAAAGAACTCCATCATACTTTTTTATTTTAACTTCACATTGTTTGTTAATGGAATCAGAGTAGCCTCAACATCTGATTTATACTTTGATAGTTCATTAAAAATGAATATGAACGGCAAACTAACAACTCATTTTCATAACAAATGGTATGATTTCAGCTTCTCCATCGTCTACAATATTTCATAATCAACTGCATATGGTGCTTGTACGTCTTAATTGTTTCGATACGCAGGAGTTTGTTCTGTGTATGACCAGTTTTTAAATCGAGACAGACTACTGACCAACACCTTGATGACGCAGAGATTTCAACAATCCCATTTAAAGGCAACATGGTGGTTATAATGATATATTCACTAATATAACGTATCATTGGGTCAAATGTCTGACGTGTTTCATACCGACTGTAAGGCAGTTCTTGGCACACTGATTTTGACGACGGATTACTCCGTTTACCTGATTAGAATATACATGTAGGGTTCACAGTGTTTGTGACCGGAGGAAAGGAGATGCTTACTCCTTCTAGGCACCTGATTCCACCTCTGGTATATCTAGGGGTCCGTGTTTGCCAATTGAGATAAGTGATTATTTATTGTAGCTCCACCCAATCTCTGGGGATCATCATCACATTAAATTTAAAGCCTCATAATATCCGAAAGCCAGTACAAAAGGTGTTATGTTTTCTGCCTAAGCCCTTCTTGAGAAAATCTTTAAAATATATTTGCACCTGAGCTTTGTGCTAATGTTAACTGTTTTGAAAAGGTATTTTAGATTTCTACATTGAAGGAAAATTAAATTAGGAAATTAAAGAGAAAACTGGGAGTTATAATACTTGTTATGGAGCTACAATGTTTTTAAACATGGCCTCTTTGCACTTCAATTAATGTACTCAGTTTTATTCGATTAAACTTCATTTGTCTCCTAGTGTCAAACACAACATAAATAACACTCATTGTAAATATATACATAATAATTCAGATGAGATCATAGGTGCCTGAGTCAAGGATATTGCACTATAACGATGGAGGAAATTCGAACCTCGAATAAATATTTCCCTTTGAACTATGATGTCTCTGTTTACATTATTTTATCTTTCAGGAAGATTAAATAAACGTGTCATTACCAAAGAATACTAATTTATCCATGTTTTATAAAAATGTCTTATCCCACTTATTTAAACTGCGCAACAGCTAGTTTCAGATCCCCATTCACTCCTGGTAATTCTTCTTTAATGATTAAAATCATGTAATAACAGTTGTCTGTCCACTGTATATTCTTAATTTAAAAAAATCTTTCCAGAGTCATCTCATTCAAATCTCTGATCACGGAGGAGCGTAAACAGTACAAAACTCGAAAAGGAATAAGGGCTATCTGAATTACATGTAATCTCGAGTTCTGAAAGTTACGAGGGTTATGTACATACCAGAAGAAATGGAGAGTATTGGCCTCTATCTAACAATAGCCTAAAATATCAAGGTTTTATGAAGTCCAAAACAATGCGACATAAAATAAAACAGGTACCCAGAAGTGAACGAGGGGGTGAAGGAACGGTTCTTACCACTTTTTCACTACCTGCCTTATAAGTTCGCTCCCCTCAATTGTTGTTTAGGCGAAATGAATAAAAAAACCAGGCACGTAGAATCGGGGGGGGGGGGGGCAGATTGCCACCCCTTTTTATATTGACCATTATTTGTGGTTTGTAATACAATCAAATATATATTGTATATATTGTGTGACTGCCCCACTCTCCATTTTAGTCCCCTACCGACGAAGTCGAAGTCCACTTTGGGTCCGTCTGTCGGTCAGTTCAGTTTCCGCACTTTTTTCTTTGTTCTTGCAGATATTTATCTTCTATTTGGTATGTCAATTTGCCATAACAAGTTACCGATCAAGTTCGAATTTGGTCTCGGTCCGTTGATTTTTCATTTGGTTATACTTAGAAAAATAGCACGAATAATCAGTTTACCCGACTCTTTTGGTTGTGCTTGCAGATATTCCTTTGATATTTTGTACATTGCTTTGCCATAACAAGTTACAGATCAAGTTTGAATTTGTCTGATCTGTAAAGGTTAAACAGATATTATCTATGACGAACTCCTGCATATTTTCAGAGTGTTTGTAATACGCAAAATTCGAATGGTGCTTAATGGTTAAATAAAATTGAAAGCAAATACGGTGACGACTTACAAGTAAGACTATCATAACAGCTTTTGACTACGGATTACTCCATTTACCTGATCAAATTAAATGGCTCACGGCGAGTGTGCCCGGTCGACAGGGATGGTTACTCCTCTTAAGCACTTAATCCCATCTATGGTAGATCCAGGGGTCCGTGTTTACTCACTCTTAATTTTGTATTCTTTATAGAAATTATGAGATTGATCACTGTTCGTTATCTTCACCCTTTCATCTTTTCACAATTTAGCTACACATATCAAACTTTAACAAGCACATATTTTACCAGCTGTGATTTTGAAAGTTAAGATAATGGAGAGTCTATAAAAAATAATACAAAAGCGAAAACGAGAAGACAGAGGACCTCTGGACACATCTGAGGTAAGATCACTTGTCTAAGAAAAATAGGTAACCCCTGTTGATCGGTCACTCTCGCCATATGTACCAACATCATTTTTCATAATGTAATTCGAAAATCATGTTCCACTGTATGTTAGTTAATATATGTTAGAAATCTATGATTTTTTTTCAAATGAGTCTGGAAATTATGTCTTTTGTATCTAATGATAGAAATACCTGGAATGAATCCGGTCCTGTGGAATTATACTTTCTGTATCTTTAATCCGGCTTTCGATCAGACTCCAAGAAACATTTTTGGAATTTGTGGATTCGAACACGTCATAGCATCCTTGATCTACGAAAGAATAAATACCCAGAGCACAAATAAAGTGAATGTCAATCAGATCAAGGGATTTACGAATGTAATAAACTTTGAATTCCTTTAGTGTTTCAGTCTAAAAATTACAATTCCAAATGTGAGCTAAATTAGAAGTATTGTCTATCGTCCTAGTCCTAAAAATTTTAGTCTTGCATTAAATGAACTGCATTTCGTACTTTCTACCAATATACTAGAATTCTACTTCTGCACAAAAACTATACGGTGTCTATGAAAAAGACCATCAAACGAAATCACCCCTCTCTCAACTATAGCCTCGAGTGACACGTCATTTCTGGCAGTGTAAATACTGGTACAGTGTAATTGAAATATTGATGGAAATAACGATTTGAAATTACTCATTTCAATAGGACGAAAATTCAAGGAGCCTTAATTTTTCAATAGATGAAATCCATGTTGAAGATTATTTCATACGATAGGCTAAATATGAAAATGATCTTGGTACTTTTATATTAGTAATATGGAAATCTAGTATTATATACATGAAGAGATTAGACACATTATGAGATTGATCACCGTTCGTTATTTCCTTTAATTCATTATGACACACACATCTATCTATCTATCTATTTATCTATCTATCTATATACCCAAAGTGTCATTCCGGAAATGTTTCCGTCTTTCGTTTTTTAGTATACAGTGATGGAAGTTTTGAACATACCGCTAGGCAAATCTTTTGTTTAAAACAACGGTGTTCGACCCGCCACGGGGTGAGTTATATCTTAAAGTTTACATGTTTACCTTTAAAATTATTGGGAAAACTCTATCCATTCATGGTATCTGTATATTTGAAGATTTCTATGCTAGTTGATAAGTCGTGTATATTTTCGACTGTTTAGTGATCTTTTACTACATTTCGACGTATCTGTCTTTGTGGTTTGATGGTATGTTTATTCTCCCAAGTTCGGCCTGTATTAACTCTACAAATGTTTGTTTTTAATTTGTATGTGGTATTTTGTTAAAATATTTTTTTCTACGGAAAGCCATTCGGGTCGCAATGTGTAGGGTACGGATTTCCCAAAATTCTACTGTGTACCATATGTATATCTGACACATTTTCAAGTAATTATTATTGGTGTTTTGATATCATTATGCTTTTCAACAATGTGTAAATGTCTCTACTATAACTATGGAAGGCAATATTGTCATAATCTGTATGTTTTTGGAATATTGCGTCTAATGTCAACTTCGTTGTTCTTATACATGTTTTATTAGAGTTTGTCTTTGTATTTTGCAGTTTTGTACCCTTCATGGAAGTTTATTAAAGGAATGAATTACTCTGGTTGTTCGCAATCCAAAATAGTACAAAACCTCTAATCACGCTAATCGAACTTCACTCAGCATGGATTATTGCCGTTCAACCTTACGGAATGCTCGTCAACTTACGGACGGAGGAAAGCAAGCATTTTAAAAAGAAGTTAGAGGTTTTAGAGGAAAACTTCGCGTTGAACAAAGAAACATTGACATCATATTGCAAGATATCAGTGATCAAACATTTTTGAAGGGAAACCTTGCAAGTCATTACATAAACGAAATAAAAAAGCATTTTGTAGCCTTTAAGAATGAAAGGAGAAGATAACGAACAGTGTTGCTTTCCAAGTTTATGAGTATCTGTGTGCTCAAAGAAAAAAGCAGCTGACAGAGAGTTATTATCACACAAATTCATTGCAATAGCTACAGAAGAGAGAGTACTTAAAATTTTGAAACAATTGGAAGATATTATTCAGTTGGATCATGATGTGATCACCAAGGATAAGAATGTGACTCTGAAACAACAAATTTCTCAACAGGAATTATCAAGTTTTGAATCATTCAAGGGACTAAAGGCAGAAGCTGTAGAAACTCCAGAAGAAATTAAAGATCCTCCAATTTCAAAAAACGAAACACGGCAAAGATCACTGAGATCATGTTCGATAAGTTCAAGTTCTATATTTTTGAAACAAAAGATGAAACGTGAAGCACCTAAATTTAGAGCACAGGATGCACAGGAAGAGGTAGAGTTAATCAAAGAACAAGCTTCAATCCAAGTTAAGCTGAAGATCCTGACCGTGAAACGTGAAGTAGCGGATGCTGAAGGAGAGCTCAGGGCACTAAGTGAAGTATGAAGTAATGTAGATTCCTTGAATTCAGTTCAAATGGATAATGTTAAGGAAAACAGAACAGCCGGATTTATACTTCAACAGGATGATAACAACAATGACTTTGTACGAGAAAATTTGAATGTTAATGCTCCTACTTTTTATCCCAAATCCAACAGAACATTCAATGGACCATCACAGACTGATGTGTGTAGACAGCTTACTCAGTTTATGATGAAAAAGGATCTCCTTCTATCTCGGCTATGTAGATATGATGATTCTCCGGGATATTTTATTTCATGGAAAGCTAGCTTCCAGAATGCCATGAGTGAATTAGATGTTACACTAGCAGAAGAAATTGGTCAAGTGGTTAGGATCTGAAAGTTGCAAACAAGCACTGAGTATTCGAGCGGCTAATGCTGCTAGTCCAGACCAAGGGGTCATAAGAATCTGGAGTAGACTCGATGATCGTTTTGAGAGTCCCGAGATTGTTGAAGGAGCTCTAAGAAAGAAATTAAACAATTTTCAGAGCCTAAGCAACAAGGACAATAAAACATCATTTGAACTTGTAGACATTGTGTCAGAAAATGAAGCTATTAAGGAAAATCCCACCAACAAGACCCTCCTCAGTGTATATGATTCATCAGCGGGAGTGAATCAGATTATGTCAAAACTACCCTTTTACATTCTAGAAAAATGGACAACAGAAGCAACTCGTTACAAAACCGAACATAACAAAGCTTATCCACCATTTGAAATATCCAAGTTTCTCCAACGAATAGCTAAGATGAAGAATGTCCCAAGCTTTTTTCTATGAGGACTCAACTATTTCAAAAGATTCCAGTTAAAAAACGCTTCAGTGATCTCAAGGGCAGGCAAAACCAGTACACTTACATGTATCAGTGGCAAGGACAAAAGCAACAGATATGAAATCTGAAGACACGGAAGTATTCAATAAAGACAAATCTGACAATCCTATTGTGTGTCCGTTTCATGGAACTAACCATCCACTGAATGAATGTCGGAGTTTTAGGTCAAAGTGGGCAGAGAGGAGATAATTTTCGAAAATGAATGGTATGTGCTTCAGATGTTGTGGTCAGATAAAGTATTTGCGTCGGGACTGTAAAGAACTTATAAAATGCACTGTATCTCAAAGTCGTGAACATCCGACTGCTTTACATATGAACAAGGAAGACGAATCTAGAGCTTCGGGAAAGCACGAGGGGGAAATTGTAATTCTGAAATAGACAGTAAATGTACTGAAGTATGTGGAACGGCATTTGTAGTAAGCAAGTCTTGTTCAAAGATACTTCTTGTTAAAGTCTATCCAGACGAAAGACCGGACCAGGTAAGAAAATTGTATGCGTTGATCGATGATCATAGCAATCGGTCTTTAGCAACTTCAAACTTTTTCCACATATTTGGAGAAGATGGCCCAGACAATTAGTATATTTTATCGTCCTGTGCTGGAAAGTTCACAACTTCTGGTCGTTTTACTTCTAATTACACAGTTGAGTCACTAGATGGATCTTATATTCTGAAACCACCAACTTTGATTGAATGCAACGATATTCCTAAAAACAGACATGAGATACCGTTTCCACACATTGCTTCAAGCTATCGTCATTTAACAGGCATTGCAACATGTATCCCTGAAATTGATGAAAACACCCAGATTGATCTATTGATAGGGAGAGATTTAGTAACAGCACATCACGTTTTAGATCAACATGTGAGCAAGGAATATGTACCGTATGGACAGAAACTTCCCCTTGGTTGGGCTATCATTGGACAAGTTTGTTTTGGGCAAAATTCATCCTCCAGATCGGAATCTTCAAGTTACAGTAAACAAGACAAGTATTTTGTCAGACGGTAGAACCACATTTGTGAAGCCGTGCCAAAACATCTTACAGGTAGACTCACACTTATTTAAGACTACGGACCAAGATGATGTCTCGATAGAAGATGATGCCTTTCGTAAGATGATGGATGCTGGAATGGTAAAGGACTCAGATGGCAGATAGATTGCACCGTTGCCATTTCGTGTTAAGCAACCGACTCTGGAGAACAACAGGCAACTTGCGATGAAGCGAGCAAAGTCATTTGATAATAACTTGAAATTTGATATATCAAAACAATAGCATGTGAAACAATTCATGGCCAAAATGATCGAAAATGGACATGCCGAATTTACACAGCCCTTGCCGGCATCTCAGAAATGTTGGTACTTACCGATGTTGTATACAATGGCAATTCGTTGAACAAGGTAATATTAAAAGGTCCAGACCTCACTAACAGTTTGTTGGATATTCATCTTCGATTTCGAAAAGAAGTTTTTGCAGTGACTGCTGACATCCAGCAAATGTTCTTTAATTTCAAGGTCACGGACAACCATCGAGACTTTCTACGTTTTAAATGGCACGCTGATAATGACCTCACTAAACCATTAGTAGATTATTGTATGACAGTACATATAAATGGGAACAGTCCCTCACCTTCAGTTGCCACATAAGGATTAAGAAAATCTGTGAAAAATGCTCGTTCGGATGTTCGAGATTTTGTGGAAAGAAATTTTAATGTTGATAATGGATTGGTTTCTTGTGAAGACGTGGACACTACTGTCAATTAGATCAAGCATACTCAAGAAGAATTACTCTCTGGTAGCCAACTTAGACTTCATAAACTAGATTTTAATAACAAACACGTTTTGTAACAGTTCCCTGCAAAACATGTAGCAAACAATCTCAAAGACCTGAGTTTTAATACTGATAATCTACCTATTCAAAGGAGTTTAGGCATGTCATGGAACATTGAGAGTGATTGTTTAACATTTCAAGTAAATAGAGACTTTAAGTCATTCACAAAGTGTGGTGTCTTGTCTACCATCAACGGACTGTTCGATTCTGTGGGATTCAGTGCCCCAGTGGCTTTGCGTGGAAAACTGATGTTACGTGAAATTATGTCATGCTTAGGACACCTAGAATGGGGCGATCCTTTACCGGAGATATACCATCAGTCTTGGGAACATTGGGTAAACAGTTTGCCTCTTTTGGAACAATGTAATATTTTACGAATGTATAGTGACATTTCATTCGCTCATGCCATGGATCGGCAGATCCATATTTTCTGTGGTGCATCTAAGGATGTAATGGGTGCAGTGGCTTATCTAAGACTGTGTGACTCCCATCATGTTACTATCATTTTTCTTTTTTGCAATACTAATTTAGCTCCACATCACATCAATACCATTCCTTATTGGAATTTTGTTCAGCAGTACTCGGTGTGGAACTTGCTGAATTGATCAAGGAAGATTTAGGATTTCATCCACGTGATATGTACTTTTATACCGACAGCCGAGTGGCTGTGGGGTATTTAACTAACGAATCAAAACATTTTTATGTTTATGTTGGAAATTGTGTAAGGAGAATACGGGCCTCTAGCAATCCAAGTAACTGGAGACATGTTGCAACAGAAAACAATCCTGCAGATTGTGTTACTAGAGGGATTGAAAGTGTGAATTTACAAAGTGTCGTTTGGATAAAAGGACCTGGATTTCTTAGAAACAAACACTTTGAAAATGTGGAAGAGTCGTATGAGTTAGTCGATGCTGACAATGACAAATAACTGAGACGGGATATCCGCTGTTACAAAACAGATGCCTCTAAACAGTGTCGCTTAGGTTCTGAGAGGTTTGGTGTTTGTTCGGAGTGAAAAAGACTTGTCAGTGCAATTTCATTGCTGAAATGTTTCATTCGTAAATGGAACGATCATAAGCAGGTTGCAAAGGACAATGACCATAAGACACCAGAAGTTCTACAATGTTCAAAAGAACTCATATTTAAGGAGGTTCAAATTGAGGCATACTCAGAAGAGATTGGTTGTATTGCAAATGATGCCCCTCTTCCAGGAGGTAGTTCGATAAGGAAATTTGCACCCTTTCTTGATGATCATGGCGTTTTGAGGGTAGGTGGAAGGTTGCAACATTATGATGATGCGTCAGATTTGAGGAATTATTCAAAACATCCCATCATTCTTCCAAAACATCACCATGAATCGAGACTTATCGCAAGACACTTCCACGAGAAAAACTTCCATCAGGGAAGAAATATTACTGAAGGAGCGATTCGCACAGCTGGTTTTTTGGATTGTTGGTATTCGTCGAGTAGTATCATCGTTCATTCACAAGTGCGTGATTTGTAAGAAACTTAGGGGTAAATTTGTGTGTCAACAGATATCTGATTTACCAGAAGACAGGATAATACCCGCACCCCCATTTTCCTCCTTAAGTGTGGATACCTTTGGGCCATGACCTGTTGCCTTCAAAACAACGCGTGGGGTCCAAACAAGTCAAAAGAGATGGGCTTTACTTTTTACTTGCGTAGTGTATAGAACGATCCATATAGAAGTAATAGAAAAACTCAGTTGTGCGTCCTTTATAAATGCATTACGTCGCTTCATCTCGGTCAGGGATCCAGTTACACAGTTCTGCGCAGAAAGAGGAACACATTTTGTTGGTGTAGTATCTGAACTGAACATCGAGTCAGACTTCGTTGAAAAGGATTTAGTAAAATAAGTTTTAGCAAGTAGCAAAATATTTAGAAAATCACTTTATTGGCGTCGGCGGCAGGATATTTTAGACCATATCCGCCACATATCATAGCAGGGGCCAAGTAGTCGCAGGTGGGAGCCATTTTGAAAAATGTAATTTCAATTTCCGATTACTTCAATGATTTAACTTGATTTGTTTACTTAGGTTTTCTATGTTCATGTTGTCTTGGGATAGCCTAGGCCAACAATATTTGAACAAGAGCTAGGTGGGTTGACATCGGATGACAGAAACCCCGTCCATGGAAACGGGGGAGCCTAGCAGGAACCTAGGAACAGGGCGTAGCCATGAAGGTGATGTCGGTAGCTTTTGGGTAGAATTGGTCCGGGAGTCCAAACTGGAGAAAGGGTGGTTGATGGTGGGTATGGCCCCTGTGATGGTTTGGTATTTTGGGGAATTTTCTTAGGAACAACGTCAGATTCTGCCCGAATATGGGGATCCACATGCTGATCAGTTAGCCATTCTTCTGGCCTTAATGGACGTTAGAGCTGCATGGGGGTTGTATGGCACTGATGTCTGCGATGAAGTCAATTTAGTTTTGGTAGCCACTCAAGAGGGGACCAGTGTATGTAGCTACAAATGCAATCCATACTACGTACATTAGCTTCGAATAGTTTGGGGGCTAGACACTCTCAGGGGGCAACAATCAAGAATCCCCGTGGGAATGCAGTTATCCGATCCCTTCGTGCAAGTGGAGGTGTATGGACGGGCATCTCCAGTGTGGAGAGTATTCCAAACGATCTTTAGTTCACTCAAACCAGTGGTGGGGTAGCTCTATTGCAAGGAATCTGTTTGGGCAGTGAAATATAGCGGGGAGATATTTTACGGTTCCTCACCAGTCAGACAAGTGATGAGACATCGCAGTAGGTCAAAGTCTTGATCTCTATGGATTGCGCATGTCAATGTAGAAGGCTGTAGGGATGGTTTCGAGTTGTTTAATTAGTGTGTTTCTGTTTGTTCGTCTCCAGGGACTGGAGCTCAAAATAGGTCGGGAAATTGCTTCGAAAACCCTTAGATAGCTACGATACAGTACGGTCGACAGTTGCCAGTGTTCAGTCATAAGGTTGAGATGCCGGTGAATAAGAGTTGTGAGTCGGGGATAGGAGGTGGAGGTTTGTGGTTGACAAGTGTAGATATTCAGAAAGCCCGGAATGATTTAATGGCCAGGGACATGAGACTTAGGTGCTACCAGGCAGAGGTGAGAAGTTGTGTGGTTGGCATTGAGGCACTGAGGCAGGTGTTGTTCACCAGGTTGGTTGGGTGGGGGACACCAGGAAAAGTGTCGGTTGCCATAACGATATGGCTTCTTTTGTAACTCTAGGCATTCCCTTGGTTTTGCTGTCAACATTTCATGGCTGAGGCTCAAAATAGGCCGGGCCAAGTGCTCTGTAAACCCTTAGGGGCTCCCGGTTTGAATGAGCAGACCAGTTGTGTTCAACAGTGGGGTATGGAGATTGCATGGGTCTAGTGGATGACCAGTTGTCGGATGCAGAGGAGGAATCTGGGAACGAGCTTGCATTCGAGTGTTGGCGAGCCTGGGTTGTTCCGGGCGGATTACTATGCATGTGCTGGGGTTGATGATGAGGTCTGTGTGGGCATATCATATGAGGTTAAAAACATGCAGGCTTCGATGGTAGTGCTAGAGGTCTTTGCAAAGATGCACAATCTAATAATTGCAGATGTTCCAGATATGGTTGGGGCAGTGATCTATCAGTTATCTGGGGAGTTTGCCCCAAGGCAGCTGTCAATTGTGCAGCTGCGTGCTAATCGGATGATGGTTACCCTGTGCCTCCACACGAATCGGTCTGATGGGATAGTAATGTTCCATAGTAGATTTCTCTCTCTCTCTCTCTCTCTCTCTCTCTCTCTCTCTCTCTCTCTCTCTCTCTCTCTCTCTCGTTCTTGTGAGTTCTTGTTGGTCAGTCAAAGTATAATAATAATAAATAATAAAATTTATAAAGCGCCGTACATAGAACAATTTACTTTAGAAGAGAAATGCAACTATAAAACACAATTAAAATGAAATTGAATGACACTATGACTTTTATATTTATACACGTATGAAAATAAAACACTATAATTAAGATCAATAGTTAAAAGGTTTTAAAAACAGACAGTTCCTGCGTATATATGGAAACAATTTATTGAGCGTTCCTTGCCATCCATCACTTTATTCATAAACAAATCGCTGTTGTAAGCCATTGTTCCTAGTGATTTTCAGCAGGTAATCGTTCGACCATTCATAAAAAACCAGGTCTCGACAAAGAAATTTTCAAAAACTATCACCCTGTGTCAAATATCTCGTTCGTTTCGAAGATTCATGAAAAGGTTACTGTAAAACGAATCGAAGCTTATCTGGAAATGCATCAACTGTATGGCAATTTTCAGTCCGAGTACAGAACGAGATACTCTACAGAAACTGCACTAATGAAGGTACATCATGATATCGTATGTGTACTTGACAATAACAGTTGTGCTATTCTTGTATTGCTCGACCTCTCTGCCGTTTTCGATGTCATAGACCATAATATCCTATTGCAACGTGTGGACAACATATTTGGTATCACTGGATCTGCATTTAAATGGATTACATCCTATCTTAGTGATATAAATCAATGTGTTGCCGTCAGTTCATGGCTGTCCGATGCTTGTCCCCTTGCATGTGGTGCATCGCAAGGCTCAGTCCTAGGTCCGAGATTCTATTGTCTTTTTTAGAAAACCCTTAGGGGAAGGAAACTGACGTCATGATATGACGTATCATATATACGCCTATTACACCCAGATCTATATCATCATTGAACCTGGTGACAATTGGAGCGATATGTCTCAAATACTATCAAATTGTTTATCGGACATACGTATGTGGATGAGTATCAACCTCCTCAAACTCAATAAAGACAAAACTGAACTTGTAGTCTCCACACCAAAACACAGACTTAAAGATAGGAGCAGTTTTCATTTTGAATTTAGTGACTGTGTTGTAATGTAAAACTTATACGGTACCGTGATTCATCTTTCGTAAAAACAAAATTAGGCGTATTCTTTGACAAATCCCTTACCATGGAAAAATATTGTCTCTCTATTTCCCGCTCAGCATTTGTGAACATTTGCAGAATTGGCTGTATCCGTCCATTTATCAATGATGGAGCATGTAAACCTCTAGTAAACTCGTTAGTTACATCCAGATTAGATTCAGGAAATGTATTGCGTTATAGTGTTCATTCACAACACACCAACAAACTTCAGAGGGCACAAAACACTACTGTAAGATTAATAACACGCTCTTCACTAGCTTCCAGTTGAATACAGAATGCTATATAAGATCCTTCTTCATACTTTTAAACCTCTCAACAACCAATCTCCAGTTTACATAAAGGATATCCTTTCAGTTTACAATTCCACATGATCACTTAGATCCGAATTTCTGCATCTTCTCCAAGTACCTCGGACACATACGGAAACATATGGGGATCGACGTTTGGATAAGGCCATATCGAGTCTCTGGGACTTTTTGCCTTTTAAACTCAGACAATGCACTTTACTGTCTACTTTTAAAGCGAACCTCAAAACGTATCTTTTTTGATTAGCTTTTAATTTGTAATTCTTTATACATACTTAGTGTTCTTACATTACAGCTCTTTCAGTGTTGTTGCACCCCCCCCCCCTTTTTTTTGTTTTACAAAAAACCTTCAGTTTCTATTTGAACTGTAGTTTGTAATCATACTTATGTATGTCCTTTCTATGTATTTAATTATTCATAAAGGTTGTTTTAAGGTAAGATTCGCAACAACAGGGAGATAGCTCTTGATATACCTCATTGCAGTTCACGCTTTATGACATCACAATGAAAAAATGCGGCACAACATAGTCACCATTCTCTCGAAGCTAGGAATTTTTATGACATTCAGAAGCATTTTCTTTTAAATAAATCTGATCATGCTTTACATCCCTAGCTACATGCACTTTATATTTCGATGACATTTATATGCACTGATCGAGCGATTTATCGCATGAACTTTGAAATGTAGAAAACGCGACTGATATGATGACCTAAAAATATAAGAGGGGTCTTCTCTAAAATATCTTTAATATATTCTTAATTTTGTCTGAGAAACATCTGCATATCGACATTGATCGTTTCGACATAAAACAGATTTGTTGATTTGTTAAGTGTCATTTTTACGTTAATTTGCCATCCATACATCAATAAATCCAAAAACGCGATGTATTCATACACGCCTGAAAACAAATAATATAGTGCGGGAAAACTATTCAAATTTTAGCAATTGTTGATAAAGTGAAAGAATTGGAATTATAGGAATCAAACATTCCTTTTGAAGAATTTATCGATGTGTAAACTCCGGACATTTTACTCAAAAACTTAACATAAAAGTGCTTCGCACTTTTATTCAGTGTGTGAGTAAAATGTCCGGAGTTTACACATCGATAAATTCTTCAAAAAGAAAGTTTAATCCTTTAATAAATATCATTTATCATTTTGGGGCTGGAATTGTATTTTGTTAATGAAAATTCTCAATGCACTATTCAAAAGTTGTACAATTATAAAACAAAGTGACAAATAGCATGAATGAAATAATTGTTTTTAATACGTTACCATGAAACAAAACCCCGTGAGTAGTAAATTTGTATGCTTTGTTAAATGTTTATAGTCCAAATATTATGTTTAAAGTGAACATTTTCTGAGGTAGACCGTGTAAAGCTGTCCAATATGTAATTTTTATTGCCATGGCAACCAATTTTAATTTTATTCAAGACATAAAAAGTGCTATTTTTTGTGTGTGTTTTCTTCCAATTAGTTTAATGTTAAAGATGATACTAAAAAAATATACCAGATCTTTTCCCCATAAGTTTGGCTTATGTAGTTTTTATACCACTAGTATTCCGTTTTGTACAAAGATCCCGAAACTGTCAAACATCACAAAATTAACACCAGCAATTCTTTTAAAAAGTCAATTTTTAAAAGATAAATTCCTACTGAACATGCTCATATACAACATGACTTTATTCGCTACATGTCAAAATGTCGCAAACCTTACATTGAATTCTTTTATATATTATTAAGGTAATTATATCATTATATTAGGTAAAAGTTTTACATTAGGTGCTATATATCAATAATAGTAATTATGCATTTTAATTCTGACACTATGAATATTTTATTCACATGTACACATATATGCACACCAATTTTATATTATCTTTTCTCTTAAATTTGTAAAGCGCTTTCGATAACTAATGTTAATAGGGTGCCATATAACTCATTTAATGATAATCACAAATACAGTTTATACATGAAAGGTGAAGATAACGAACAATGATCAATCTCATAACTCATCTAAGCAATACAAAATAGATAGTTGAGTAAACATGGACCCCTGGAAACACCAGAGGTGGGATCAGGTGCCTAGGAGGAGTAAGCACCCCCTGTTGACCAGTCACACCCGCCATGAGCCCTATATCCTGATCAGGTAAACGGAGCTATCCGTTGTCAAAATCAATGTTAGAATTTAAAATGCCAATTGATCAAAATGTCTTTATAAG
Source organism: Ostrea edulis (assembly GCF_947568905.1). Lineage (NCBI taxonomy): Eukaryota > Metazoa > Mollusca > Bivalvia > Ostreida > Ostreidae > Ostrea > Ostrea edulis. The sequence continues at coordinate 20,320,120 of NC_079166.1, forward strand.
TATTTTTCTGGTGTTTCGATTAATTGAAAATCACTATAAGGATATGGTAATCCCAGTAATACTGATAAAGTTTGTAGCAATATTGTCTTTCGTTTTACAACAGTGTGTGTATGTTAAACGAACTGGCCATTAATTCAACATTTGGTAATTCTACTTATACTCCACGTTTCCTTTCTAAAGATTATATTCTTCATTTGACTCAATGCGAGGTTATATTAGTACATTGTAAATTAGATCGTTACAACTACTATACGATCATACCTAGAACATGTGTTTGTGTATATAATCAATTGAGAGACATAACCATCTTATGCGGACGAGGACCATCGATGGGATGATATTCCTAGAAAGAGAAACCGGGGCCAATATTTCATGTCCCTGATCATAAATCCAATCATGAATCGATGGATCTTTTTTTCTGTTTTAGAGCAACCTGAATAATGATTGATTGACTTTCCTGTTTTCAGTAAGATTCATCTTGAAATGTTTCTCTCGAAAAAGTTCTTGCTCGAATAAATACTTGTTTTATGAGATTTTAGACAATGAAAAATAGCGCTCATGGCGGTTGTCTGACGTGTTTTCAAACCAATTGTTAGGCTGTTATTTACATGAAAAGGTGAAGACAACGAACAGTGACCAATCACATAACTCCTAAAGTAGAGAGTTGGCAAACACGGACCCCTGTATATACCAGAGGTGGGATCAGGTGCATGGGAGGGGTACATTTTAATTCTAACTACGGACACTCTGTTTTCCTCTCGCGGCGGGTGTGACCGGTCGACAGAAGCTCCTCCTAGACATATTTTGTAAGACTTCCGGCGTGTACTACATTTTGTATTCTTTTCAGGACTTACAAAATCAATATCTGTTCGATATTTTTACCTTTAATATAACCGTATCCTGTAGGGCCAGATAAAAAGATTACAAGGAAGGATAATCACTCAAAATAGAATATATTTGAAGGAGTTTGCGGTATGCTACTCCATTTAAAAAGGTATCTAGATAAGTTTTTTGGTATCATTAAATTGAAACCACCTATTTGAATACAGGAATGAATCGTTTAGTTCTTGTTTTTTCATGTATGCGAAAAAATAAAAATGACATAATTTGCAAATCAGAACCGAATGTTTTCGTAGTCTATGTAAATAAAAGTATAAAACAAATTAATTGTTGACATCATTATTTGAACAATATCAGCCAAAGGGACTAAGCCCGTTCAGGCTCGAACTCTGTGATTCCATAAATATAAAAAGGGGTCTAACTCTGATCCAGATAAAAAAAACTACCCACTCGCTTTAAATGCCTACCAAATCAGAGACTATGTGCGGTATGTGTAATTTACCGGTCTCCCTGCATAGATTAATGTTTTAATTACCTGCATGCCAACTTTCAAGCCACAGGTTCTAAAAATAACAGATATACGTCATCGTTCTCTCGATTTCACCTGTGTAGTTTTACTAGGACATTTATTAGCTTTTTATCTGGGCCAGAGTTAGACCCCTTTCTATATTTATGGTATCACAGAGTTTGGGCCCAAACGGACTTAGTCCTTGTGATATCAGCTGTTAGAATTGGTAATGAGGAAAATGATGATGAATGATAAATGCATAGGTAATATCTCTTTCTCGAATTGGTGAAAACTTCTATTCGATTTGATGACATCACCATGAAACATTAATTAGTGTAAATGATACAGATACCAAAATGGCTCCTCAAACCATAATTACAAGATTATCACACTATGAACAATAACACAACAATTTACAATATTTTTTCTGATAAAGCAATTTTCAGATATGACTGGAAAATTGATTTCAGTGTCATGTTTCACACAACACACACTCAAACTTTAAGATATTTTACTCTGCTGTGAAAAACATCCCTATTTGCTTTTCAATTACTTTTACCAAATGAGGGTAAAATATGATCTTACACTTGTAAACTTCGTTTGATTTGTAGAATAATGGACACGGAACATCGAATTGTGTGCAGTCTGTGTTGTAGTTTTCTTGAACTCTTCTTCCAAGAAAGCTGTACTCCGGACAGTGCCCTGTAATAGATATTCTTAATGAATATCAATTAAATTCAAGATTTTCTTCTGTAAACCAGCATCATACACATACAAGAAATATCTGTGAAATTCGCAAGGAACTTAGAGTCCCAGATATTCAGTTAATTGTCCTTCACAGTCAAAGTGTAGATCTATTACATAGAGCTGAAATGCAAAAAGATACTTATTGGTTGGTTGTTTGTATATTGTTGAACGTCATGTTCGAGACTTTTTCACTCATATGGAGACTTCATCATTGCCAGTGAAGAACTGCAATATGTAGGTATATGTTCGGCACTTTCGGCCTATGAGCAGAGGGAATTTTTTTCGTGACACACCTGCTGTGACACCGGACCTCAATTTTTGCGGTCTCATTTGAAGGACAACCTCATATAGTCGCCTTTGACGACAAGCAAGGAATATTGAGGACCTATTCTAACTCGGATCCCCAGGGAAATGTCCTTCTAGGAGTTATGGGATTGATCACTGCCCCATTTAGATTCATGAATATTCTCAATACTGACATTACAAAATGGTGTAGTAAAGTGGAATTTTCTCCGTAATGAGACTTCACAGAAGTCTTGCTCCAACGCAGAACCCACGGGAGGTATCTCTCTAAAGTCATATATCCACAGTAGACCTGATAGTTCGAAAGTCAGATTTCCCTTTTTTTTTAAATCTTGCTTTGTAGAGTAAATTGCGACACCATGATTTTAATCAGCATTGTAAAGGTTACTACACTTAACTAATCAACAAAGAAAAATTCTTAACGAAAAACGGTACATTCATATTAGTTATTCTTATTTAGCTTTATAAAAATCTTTGCGTAGATATTTCCTCCGATGATTCCTGTCAATTGGTACAAAACACTTCTTGTTCAGTGACATTGGTCTTCATTTTTAGTTATAAAAATGTGGTTTAAACTCAGGTTTTGCGATCAAACATCTTATAATAATGTTTATTTAATATTTTGAATGCATTATATCTATAAATTCTTTATCCAATTTTGCTACATTACAAATGAAAGATCCTGTCATCATGAAGGCTGTGTCTTCGAACGTTTTATTATATATCATACAGGCATTCGGACGAACGAATTTGGATGCATAATATATGACAGGGGATGCTTACTTCTACTAGGCACCTGATCCCACCTTTGGTGTGTCCAGGGGTCCGTGATTGCCCAACTCTCTATTTTGTATTGCTTATAGGAGTTATGAGATTGGTAACTGTTCGTTACCTTCACCTTTCATGCTACTTTGATATAATTCTATCTTTATTAAGTTTGATCGAAGAAGGTAGCATGAGACGTCGCTGTATCATGTGACTCTGTTTCACGGGATTTTTTACAATCGGGGCATAAATCTAAATTGGCACTGTGAATAAATATCGCAATACTTCGGCCAACTATTAAATTAATTGCTTTATGCTCAAAAAGGAGAAATTGCGGATAATTTAGTGTGTTTTGGAAATACGAGATGCGTCCTTTAAAGAAAATAGAATTCACCAGGGGTAAACTCACTCTATGAATTGTAAAGCGTGTGTTCCTTCTTGCTACTTAGGAGGTAGTCTCATTTTAGAGCAAAATTTCCGGAGGGAGTGTGGCTCCAATGGGGCTAACTCTAGAGCCAGTCTTGTGGGGTAAGTTTCACTAAGTGGAAATATTGCTCTAAATAGCGGCCTATCGTTAATAAATATATTAGTGTGACTTACCACTGCTACATGTACGAATCGAAGAATGATTAGTAATCCAATCCTAGCATGGTGTGATCTATTTATCATCAATTAAATTTTTATGCTCTTTGAAAGCCTATCTTTGAACCTAATTTAATTTTGCATTTAATGACAGTTCAAAAATCGGTAGAACAATTTAAAATGACGGATAATAATTGATTTACATTGTCTTAGGATAGTAAATAATGATAATAAGACTTTTATCTAGACAGGATAGCACGGTGAATATGCTTTAATTTGGCACGGGGGTGTCAAAAGAACATTGCAGTAAGATTGTTGATATCTATAGAAATATGCTTACCGAAAACTATCAACTTCAATGGGGCGCAAACTTCTACAGTTTTGTTCTGATAATGATTAGGAACGCAATGATACACCAGTTCATCTGTGCAGCCTTTAGTTCCTTTGCTGCAATTTTTCCTTTTTCCAGCTGTAAACCACTCCGCTTCATTCCGTGGGCAGCTTGTAACATTTTGTATGCTGTCTTGTACTTCTGGACAAAACAACTGCTCAGCAGACATAAAGTTATGTTTTATGATTTCTTCATCATTACGACTGATGACTAACGGTATCAGCAACAGGAACAGTATGAATTCACATCTAGGATTACAAAGCACCTGCAATATAATAAATCATGTTAGAGACTACATTCATTACCAACATATGAAGTTAATGTATCTCAACTGATTCGATACGCGTGTTCTGTGAATTGTTAATTTTCAAATCGAGGTAGGGTACTGACAAATACTATTTTGAAAGTTGATCATGCTCAATTAATGTTACAAGGGTTTTGACAATCTAGTTCAAATGGTATTATATTATTGCAACCTTGATATATCTCCCAAATCGTTGATGCATTTTATGACGTCTATACACGATGAGTGACACAAACACCTAATAATATAAAACGTATACGGTACCAATTTTGATGCACCAGATGCGCATTTCGACAAATAATGTCTCTTCAGTGATGCTCAACCGAAATATGTGAAATCCGATATAACAATGGCGTTTTAGAGCTATTTTAGGGAATAACAGTGTGCCAAAAGGGTGGAGTCAATATCGTCTAAGGATAAGAGCTATGCCTGAGGAAGATAATCCTTAATTTTAAAATGAATTTCTAAATTTTATGACAGCAATTAAATATACATTCGTATTTTCAAGCTAGTAACGAAGTACTTATAGCTACTGGGCTGTAGAAATCCTCGGGGACTAACAGTCCACCAGCAGAGGCCTCGACCCAGGGGTCATAATGTAAAACTTATACGGTACCAATTTTGATGCACCAGATGCGCATTTCGACAAATAATGTTTCTTCAGTGATGCTCAACCAAAATGTTTGACATCCGAAATAACAATGGAGTTTTAGAGCTATTTTAGGGAAAAACAGTGTGCCAAAACGGTGGAGTCAAATTCGTCTTAGGATAAGAGCTATGCCTGAGGAAGATAATCCTTAATTTTGAAATTAATTTCTAAATTTTATAACAGCAATTAAATATAATCTTGATAAATAGACAAATGAAGATAACAATTGGACTCAGGTGCCCAACAAAAGTAAGCATCCCCTGTTCACGGGTTGTAGCTGATGTTAGCCTTCCATCTTGATCAGGTAAACCGGATTATCCGTAGTCATAATCAGTATGTAAACGATGACCGGCTGCCCGGGTAGCCTGGTGATTAACTCACTCTCACCGCAGTGACCCGAGTGCGCTACCCGTGATCGGCAATAGCTGATTATGAGAGGATACGGTTGTCGCCCACTCGGACACGTTGGTCTCCTTCCACAAAATGGCACCCTAACTCCAACACCCGTGCAAGTCGGTAGATAGCTAGTATATAGTTAATGTTCATTGTTGTTAGTATACCAGACTTAAAATGAGTATTATCATATTATAACAATCGGTATGAAACACATAAGCCAGCATTGGACATACACAGCCTAATGTAAAGAACCTGACTCAAAAAGTGGCAGAAATGGCCCATGCTTAAAACAAATAAATATTACTGTAGAATACATCTAGAAACTTCAAACTTTTTTAAAGCTATATTTCATTTTTCTGATAACGCTTAAGTTTTCTTTGTAACCGGTCTTCAAAATAGCGTATATCAGAACGATTTTGTCGTTAAACGTCGCGATTGAACAAAACGTCATTATATAACGTTGTCAATGCTTTGGAGTTTTCATGGCTTTTGGGTCGGTTATTTTTATGAAAACTAAATATTTAGAAAATATTTGATATACATTTACGTTTAAATAGTTGATACTTGTAACAATATGTTACCAAGACTACTGATCTTGGATACTTTCAAATGAAATCGAAATAAACATCGGAATATAAACGAGATTTGGTACGGATGAAACACCACATCTAGTGGAATGTTATTTTTAGATCGAGACAGGTATGTGGTGTTTCCCAATCAACTATGTACGAGTTAACTTTTTGTTTGTGTATCTAAAGAGTTACTTCGCTTTATTGTTGCACGCGCCATTTATAGTGTTTACAATGTATTACTGTTACACCAAAGATTGTGGCATTGTAGCCCTACAGTGTAAGTAATCTTTCATTTTTCTGAAACTGTAGAATCTTTAGTTACATGTGGTAGAATGCATACTTTGTAATGTCGAGTATGTCAGTAATTTGTAGCATTATCTATGTACGGTTAATATGACCTGATTTTTGTGCAAGCGCGTGGTTTGTGTTTACAAAAAATTCTGAGATTACAATCTAGTCACATATATGTTCCTCTTGTATATGTGGATTTCAAAGGATAATCTGTTTATCTTGTGCTGAGTTATGATGATCATCGTATTCTTGCCTTAATTATAAACTTATTGCTGTCAAAAGAAAAAGTATGGAAAAACGTTCTGGTCATAACTGAAGCAAAATAGAGTCTGTGGTTTTCTACGAGAATTTTGTATGTATATTCAATTACATGTTTGTCATATGTTTTGTTTTTGTACTTTACAGTCTATTACTACATCCATGCTGAATAAAGAGATGAAGCATTCTCAACACTGAGTTTCAGTACGGGTAAGTTTAGGACATTGCATCAAATGATTAGTAAATATTCGGTATCTGAGCAACAAATATAATTTATTACAAGTTCATTATTCTGTATTTTATCAAAGCTGTACAAAACGATGCTTTGAAAGCATCAGACAACAACGTGTCTATTTTTCACTTTGTAAGAGTCACCATTTATAAACCACTCAGAGAATGATTTTGTCAATTTCGATTCTCAGATCACCAGAGACAATGCCACTGGTCTTAAATCATAGCAATGGCGAAATAGGATTTATTATATGCAAGTGCGACATTTACTCACATGTAACCCCCCTCCCCGTGAGACAGTTGAAAGTGGGCGAGCTTTGGGAAAAACATATCCATATATTTGATAAGCAATATCCATAATCTTTAAAGGGGTTAGTTATTTTCATATTACATCCATGTGGGCCAAGCAAAAAGACTTACAAGATACATTGTACAGACAACAACTACTGCACACACTTCATACCCCCCCCCCCCAATCTCCCTTAGACTCTCATCCTAACAAACATTTACACATTTTGTAATCACAGTAAGGTCTTATTAGATAAACTGGTGATTGGGTGGTCTTGTTAATATAAATATTTTAATATCTCAGCACACCCAGATCCACGTTTCTTTTATAACATGGTAGTCCAAGAAGTGGAGGAGTCTCTTATCAACCAAGAGACAGAGGGGGGATTATTATGATGAAACTTACTTCATATATATGATATATTGAACAAAATTCCAAGCTGTGAATATGAAAAATACATATTGTACATTTGTATTTTGACATGTATGTACATTGTATTGAAATCCGAAATGAAATTACCAGTACTCAAAATAAATGAAATTTTAACATTTGGAAACATCTCAAAGTACGTGTGTATTCTAAAGGTTGCATTCCTTATGAAGCAACCAAGTACACGTGTACATGTGAATAAGTGTTTTATTTATCTATTACAGGACTAGAAGTTCAAAGTTCTCCTCTGTGGTACTTTCATCAATGTCACTGTCTCTGACTCATCGTCTGTTCTGGCGTTATCCAGATAGCCCCCCAACCCCCCAACCCCCCGAACACATATTCTATCATCTCCACATGGAAACATTTTCATCTACCATTAAATTGTACTTTTTTTTATTTTTGTATGATTGGATATATATTTCGTAATTTGAAAAAATACCAAATACCTAACGTGTGTTTTATTTAACCAATATGCAAGATTTAAGGGCTCGTATTTCAATAAATATTTTATAATAAAAACATTTTTAGATGTTTTATATGAAAATATCTTTAATTACATTCTTTAAAACACTTACACATCTTAATTTGTGTTATACTTAAACTTGATGTAAGATGACAGGATTTTCAAATAAGTGGATTTCTTTATTAACATTATTTTCTTATTATTTCTTTCTTATCATTATTATGTTCCCCAAACAAAGTTTGGGAACATATTGTTTTTACTCTGTTTCTTATTATTATTATTATTATTATTATTATTATTATTATTATTCTTCTTTTTCTCCGGTACTTTTTTGTCCGGTAGTGTTCTCAGAAACTACAAAAGGGATCGATATGAAACTTTCCAGGATGATAGTATAGCGTTTGTAGATGTGCATAGTGATAGTCATTTTGTTTGCACGTGCATGCACGCGCGCGCACGTGCATTGCAATTTTGGTACAAAAAATGGAAAATCAGAATATTGAAGGAAGCGATATAAAACCTAAATAGGATGATAGTATATCATTTGTACATATGAAAAATAATAGTTATTTTGTCAGCACGCGCACGCATGCGCGTGCACGCGCATTCCAAAATTTGTACACTAACTTTGGAATCAGTCTAACTTTTTTGTTGTTCATTGAAATGGCTTGAAATTCATATCATAGGTAGATATTGAGACCCTTAACTGATTTACATAGTCAAAATTACCAATTTGCACGCGCATGCACGTGCGCTTCATTTTGATTGGATAATACTAAAATGTTTGTAACTATCTTATTTATGAAGCGAATGAGATGATATTCACAGCATAAGTAGACAATATGTGTATCTATATATTGGTGTAATAAAAAAAATGCCAACGTACACGCGCATGCGCGTGCAACGTTTTTTAAATGTTCAATTTTTAAAGGACGATAAGGTTTTTGTTTTTCATCAAATTCTATTGATATTAATGGTTTAGATGTGTCTTGGTACTCCTTACAAATTGCTGTGGTTAGAATTACTGCTAAGCACGTGTATGCACGTGTGCTGAATTCTGATTGGACGATTTTAAAATCGCTATAACTTTCTTATATTTGGTGGAAACGTTATGAAATTCATACTGTGGGTATATGATACAAATGCCTGCTGAACGACATCAACAAAAATTCGGAATCGTACACGCGTGCGCGTGCATGCACGTGCAACACTTTCTTTCATTTCTTGGTACTGAAATGACCATATTGAATGTACTACATGTAATTAAAGACTAAAATAAAATGATTTTTTGCTATAGATTTAAAAGGACATCACTTTTTAATTGGGGGAGGTTTGGGGAACATATGTAACGGTCCCCGTTACAATTAGAACTAGTTTGCATTGAAATGAGTTATGTATAAAAACATTGTGCAAGATTGCAGGCTCATTTTAATAGTACATTATTCGTATATTCATGCATTGCAAGACCACACCTTTCAAAATAGCTGTGGGCGATGCCTTTGTTTGAGTTGCTTCCCATTTAAATAAACGTATTGTAATATTTATTTCTCTATTTATTAACTTTAACACATACATTAAATTCAAGAATAAACAATCTATTTATTTTTATGTGACGTTCTGTATTACTTGTGATTTTATAGATTGTGAATAAAGTCGTCTAATAGAGAGGTTAAACAACTGACCGTGTACGTCTACCTGTACTTGTAACTAGGGGAATCCCCTCTTTTATTGAGTATTACGTCATCATCTTTGCACACAGCGTCATTCTACAAGTTGTATACAACGCGTAGAGTTGTGAGTACACGGAGGTAAGAACTTGTAACATTTTAAGCTCATTATACAACGATTTTCTGCAAATTATGCATTTTGTAACAATCTAGAGGATTTATTACGCACGAATATTAAACTGAACTGATCATTTTCATAGAATTATTTAATGAAAATTTATTGTGAAATTACACTTGTAGACCACTGTCTCTACATCACAGATCATATTATTTAGGGGGGAGAAGGAACAGCTTGTTAAGTCTTTATTCATAGATGGATTGATATATGTGACAGTTAAATCAAAATGCAAATTGATATATTTAAATAAAATGTATTACATGTTTAAAAATTCAACGGGTTTGGGGGGGGGGGTGTCTATAAACTATATACTTTAAACAGAAATGAATACCGACAGGAAAACACAGATTCGATTTAAACCTGAGAATGATCTACGGCTTTTAAGGGAAGTTGTCGGAAGTAATCCCCTGAGAAACAAAAACAAATGGGCTGAAATAGCTGAAACTCTGTCATCATCGACTTTTATTCTGAACTGTAGACGAGTGAGAGAACGTACAAATCTCCTCATTGAACAACATAAACGAGAAACTAGGGAAAATCTTAAAAGGTTTTTCTATTGAAACCATCTCTCTCTCTCTCTCTCTCTCTCTCTCTCTCTCTCTCTCTCTCTCTCTCTCTCTCTCTCTCTCTCTCTCTCCGATACACCGCTTATCTTTTAATATTCTTGTCTTGTTTTCCCATGCCTAAAATATTTCATAATACCGTACACTAATATGTTTCCATACATTTTCAATACACTTACGTTCCTGTATGTTTATTTTTTAAAGATCTGGTGTCGAAGTCGGAAAAAACAATACTGCTGGACGATGTCGTAGAATTAAAAAATGAAGAGGAGAGAGAAGAAAGAAGAAAAAGAAAAGAAGGACAGATAAGAAAACTTAGTGAAAGAAATCAGGAAAAGGGCACTTGAATGACTTACACCAACGAAAAGTATGAAAATATTATTGTTGAATTGTATTACAAGGATCACGTGATTTGTTTGGAAGGAAAATGCATTGATTTGTTGTGTAAACAAATTTTTTCATTATACAGCCATACATATTTTTTGTTTGTTTGATTTTTCAGACGGCGAATACGATTTGCCAGTAATCAAGAGGAAGAATTCGCAGACATATCTTGTGGATTATTTAAAAGAAAAATCAAAAAATGAGATATCTATGAGAAAATCACAAATGGAAGTAAGAAAAGAAGAATTATAGTTGGAGAAGGCAGAGTTTGAAATGGAGCGAGAGGAACGGATGCAGAGAATGGAAATAGAAAAGCAAGAGAAACTTGCTTTCATTGATTTACTTAATAATTAACGAAAGATAACTAATCATAAAAGGTGTTCAGAAGTGTAAAATTTTATTCCAGATATTTGTTTAATTTATCTGAATAAACTAAACCATTAAAGTCAATCTTGGTCATATATTTGTGCACATTTATGCCAGATATTCCTGTAGTGATGGGGGAGACATAGCAAAGAAAGTGGCAGTTTCGCTCCCGTACAAAATAGTGTGACAATTATTAAGGATTGAAGCTACTCTATACTACTTTCCAACAGGTTGTAGATAGAGCTTTTGAATTTTCTTGTAATCTAGAAAAGAAAAGAGAGTTAATATTTTGCCAAAGGTCCATTCCACGCAAACTCTCACTGCGGACATCCTTTGGTTAAATCGCAGTTGATTTGCAGTAATAACACCTCCTCGAAATGGAGAATTATGTAAGGCGATAACGGTACGCAGGGTCGCCGTAGACAGAGTAGACACCGTTGTTTGGTTTCGTCATATGCCGATACGTCTGGTATTCAACGTTGTTTTTCCTTAACATACCGGCATCATGACGACGGCCTTCAACCGGGCCAAATAGATGCGCAATCATACCATCATGTGTAGTTATGCACTGAATTTTTAAACCATGGACTGTTTTATGACCATTAAACACACCCCCTGCTGATGAGACTGAGGTCTGCATATCGGTCTGACAGTTCCGTCAATGAACCCCAGGAATTGGACAAAGGCGATCCACATCTATTCACGACTGCTGCCATTTCATCCAGTTTTGCATGAGACAACCAAGGCTTTTTTTTAAGTTTTCGAGGAGATATCCATGTCTTGTATCTATGCAATCAAAGACTGAATTGAACATATATGATAATTCAGCAGTTGATCTTCCAAATACATGGGAAAGATCCTCTAACCTATTTGGGTATGCCAATCTTCGTATGAGAATACACAAACCTTCTATTCCTGAACATACAGTCCTGTTTTTACATACAATTTTGTTTGGAATATGCAGAGCTATTTGTAATCCTAGCAAATCATCTTTCAGAAACCGGAATAACAGGCGAAAGTGTTCGTCGTTCAATTCATCTAGATTTAATCGGTGATAAATCGATGCCTCTTTTTCATTCCTCATGCAAGACAAAAGTAAAACATCAACATCGTCTGCCAGAGCTGCAAGCAACATCATAGTGTGTGCCTTATTTGATCTTAACGCAGTAAACCCTGTTTTGGTTCGTTTATTTGCATATGTTTATCCAATCAAATGTTTTGTAATTAATGGTTTTACACGTACGCGTACACGTACTCTTTGTTAAACGTAACATTACATTGGATGCGTGTACTTGTAAACATACTTCTGTTTGTTCATGTACCCGTAGACGTACACGGTCAGATGTTAACTTCTCTAATGTCTCTCTTTACATAAGTTGTACAATGTTTTATGCGAAGATAGATTAACAAATAAATACGTAAAGAAAATCTTATTTCAAATTACGTTATTTACTCTGACGAATTTATTTGATACGAATATTATAATGGAAGACGCATCTACATGTATATAAAATAAATTTGATTTATTATGATGGTGAGGAATGGACGTGAATTTTGGTTATGCATTTTGTTTCTTGAAAGTTCACGGTTAGGTCAAGTTGGCTCACTTACATTAACACAGGGTCTGCGACTGCGAATTAGAAATATATTGTAGATATATAGTTGCCCAACTATCTATTTTGTATTGCTTATAGGAGTTATGAGATTGATCACTGTTTGTTATCTTCGCCTTTCATAGTAAACATTGTCACACGATGGAAGAAACTGAGCTTGTAGACTTATTTTAATTTGGAGACAGTCCGTATACTATATCTCATATACATCGATCCCCCTACCGAATTAGAATTTTGAAGATTTGGTTATGGTAAATCATGCTTGTCAATACTTCTTCATGTTTTACTTCTGGTTGCCCCCTCCCCCTTTTTTGAACAACGATCAATATGTGTCTCTGAAATGATCATTGAATATTTGTAGTAAATTTTAATGCATATATATATATATATATATATATGTGTGTGTGTGTGTGTGTGTGTATGTGTGTGTATGTATGTATATATATATATATATATGTGTGTGTGTGTGTGTGTGTGTGTGTGTGTGTGTGTATGTGTGTGTGTGTGTGTGTGTGTGTATATATATATATATATATATATATATATATATATATATATATATATATATAGCTGAGTTAGTATCCGTCTATTGCATTGTGACGTCCATTATGTGACGTACACAAATGTACTTCCTTTCGAAATGGAGTGTTTACTGCTGTACAGAAATATATCTTTCATTCAAGCAGATTCTCATGATAGTAATATATTTTACGTTATACATGTATGTACATGCATAATTATGGTATTTATTATGTATTTGCATATGTTATCAATTAATCGTAGGTGAGAAAAATTGTACATGTAAATTGTTAGAACTTGTGTTCGAACCCTTTGTATATTATATATGCAATAAAATATGTTCAAACCAAAATGGATTAAATTGACTTCTAAAACTACAATTTCAATCCCATGTTTTCAAATCGCTAGAAATTGTTACCGTCTTTATGGCGATAGAGCTAATAATTCTATGTTTACTAGGAAGTCCGTGCTGAGTTAGTATCCGTCTATTGCATTGTGACGTCAAATGTTTTGACTGTAACGGGTGAAATCACGAATGCTGTGTATATTTTATTCCTTGCCACTTTAATGTTCTTCATTTCTATCGTATAGAAGAAAGTGTGTACGTGTATGATATTAAGATTTACAATGAATGTAAGTATCTCTTATTGATATCTTGTTAAATCCAGCGGTCTTTATAAACAGTGTTTTTAACTCTTGTTTCTACACGCGTCAGATGGCCAGACGGCAATAGGTCTTTATTATTTTATTATCTTTTTTTTAGCATGGGGCGCGTTCTTTATGGAGCAAAAGACTTATTGTAAAAGAGACGTTTTATGATAATACTTTGTTTTTTACTTGATTTTTTTCTCCTTGAAAAACGCGCCCCAATTTAGATATTCCGGAAAATGCCTATCCGTCAGGGGGTTTGGCAGTTAGCAATGCTAGGCAATCATCCTGTTTGAACAAAATGACCCATGCATGTTATGATCAAGTAGTGGAAATTAGAAAAGGGTATATTAATTCAAAGTACACGATAATTTATTTTTCAAGAAATATAATGGCCAATTATGACACCTTTTAAATCTAGCTCTTTAACGTTAAATAAATGTTTTATTTCATAAAATTGAAGTAAGGTATAAAAATGTATTCTACCTGGCTTCCAGTAACCCCAGCCTATTTATAGAAAAAGATCTCGCGAGATTTTCCTTCTTTCGTTTGGCATCATTGATATCAGACGACAAAAAATCCAACTTATATTCAAATCTGTAACAATCCTCGCGGATTTGGTATTTTACTTAGTATGTTGTCCTACCTTTGTGTTGTTTCATGCTATGGACATGAATAGTCCTGTTGGCAGCTTTTGGCCAAGACGGTAATTCTGGTAAAGCAGATACTAATAAACTGTATGACCAAGATGGCGACCCTAAAAAGTCTTAGGATAGTTATAGCATCCCCAAGAAAAAAAAGCGAAAGGGGCAATTGAGACAGATTGTTATGAAGACGACAGTGCATCGTCCGATCCTTATGGGAAAGATATTGCTTCAGAGGAGGATGACGAAATTAACGATTTTACTTACAAGTCGCCACCGCCATGCACCTGCGACGAGCCCCAGGCCGATTCGAACGATGAAATAGACGCCAAGAGCTTTGACCTGCTCAGTGATGAGAGACGGAATACATGTTGGATAAAAGTAAAGCAAAGTATGCCAAGATATTTTTCACGCTCCGTTTATAAGAGGAGAATATTTCCCGCAGTGTTAAAGACGCACAAACGAATTCTTTAACCCTCCGGATGTAGACGGCAATCTGGAGGACTTAGTGATGGATCACAAGTCAATGTAATTCCTGAAAATGCACGACTTTTCATTGAAGTTTGTGCAAAAACGAGTTTCTCAGTGCATAGGACTATTGTCCAAACTGTGGGACGAAATGGACAGAGTTCATGGGGGCAGTAAATCTAGTATGGAAATAAAGTAAATGGTGAACCTACTAGAAAAAAAACTATACTAATGATTGGTCAAGTGAATGCTAAATGACTTTATTAACGAAGACTGAAGTTTCTAGCTAACATTCTCAAAAATACTAGAAAGCAAACACCATGTTAATAGAAAACGAGACGAGACTTCAGGATCATGCTGTTCTGTTTAGAAACGACTTTTACTCTACCTTGCAAACTAAGTCAAAAGCAGAAAGTGTACACGAGAGATGTCAAGGCAAATCGCCAGTTCTCTCAACAAGATACCTAGACAGAGTGTTGATCAACCCTTTTGTCAGCGACCCTCTGATGAAAAGAGAAAGTCCAGGGGGTCGAGCTACTCCAGAAGAACCGGCAGACGCACCATTATAAAAACAGAGGTATGCCAAATTTGTCAATTAAGTCATACGTAAACATACCGGTAGTAGTAGAACAGATGTCAAAAGTTCTAAGGGATCATCACGATCTCAATTCAGTTGTAGCAAAGTTGAAATTGACATAAATTATACAAAATTAAATCCCGTTAGGGGGCAAACTAAACGACTTTGCTTCAAACTGGGAAAATATTAGAAAGACATCTCAATCTTGACTGAGTTAATCAGAGGTGTAAATATAATTTTTAAAAACACCCAGTCAAACATTTGTCCAAGGAATTATTACTCGGGGAAAGAATTTCATATTTTCGATACCGAAATTCTGGAGATGTTACAAGAAAGAACAGTGGATGTTGTAGACCCTAAGAACACAGTTCAGTTCATAAACACTTTGTATGTACGACCACAAAAAGATGGGGGCCACGTCCCATTTTCAACCTAAAACGACTAAACGAATTTGTGATTCACAAACATTTCAAGGTGGAAGTTTTTAAATGGTAAAGAACATGATGAATAAGAACGAATTCATGTGCAAATAGATCTAAATGATGCATAATTTTGCTTTCCAATACATCAAGCTCATAGAAAGAACACTTACCTGAAAATTTTAGCCTTGCACACACACACACACACACACACACACACACACATTCTTCGTTATAAAATAATTCAGCCGTGCATTCCAACTTATTTCAATTTAAAGTAACACCCAGTATTTTCTACAAATATACTTTTACTATTGCATCAAAACTTTTTAAATTATAAACAAAGTTTACAGTGCCTAGATATAGACCAATTTACACTTAATCCACTTTCATATTTTTTTTCTTCATCTTTTTTTTCAACTATAGTCCAGCTGGACATGACATTACTGGTGATGTTGATATAGTTGAAAATCACGTATTATAAAAGATCCTAAATACAGAGAACTTCAGTCTTTCATGTGGCGACAGAACGTTATCTTTTTAATGATTTCTGTTGAAGATTATGCCAGACGATGACCTAGATATGAAACAGAACTTGATGCATTATCAGAATGGGTTAAAAGCATAAGAGGAATACTAAACTCCCGCATTAGACATATTAAAACAAAAGTACGTACCGTCTGTGTTTAGTAAATCAGAAGTGATAAAAGAATTAGATAGGTTACACGGGGAAATATGTTTTGTTCTAGCTGACAAAGCCTGTGACAACATTGTTCTTGTTTGCAAGGCTTATTATTACAACTGCATTTTAAACGGACTTGTCATTAATTCCACTTTTGGTAATTGTACTTATAATCCAACTACTCTTTCAAAAGAAGAAATTCTTCAAAACCATTAGACACATTTAATATCTCAGTCAATGGTCGAATGAATATGAGTTACCGTATCTATACTGGATTCCTAAACTATATAATAACCTTAACGAAGACACATTGCTGGATCAAGTAAGTGCTCTACCAAGCCCCTATCTTTCCTCCTGACTAAAATATCAACAGCTTTAAAGGTAAAACTTCAAACGTACTTTGCGACTATATATATACCAGAAGTGGTGTAAATGAAATGTGAATTCTAAAAAAGATAACTTTTAGCAAACTTGAAATGAAAGGCAAAGATAACGAACAGTGATCAATCTCATAACTCCTATAAGCAATACAAAATAGATAGTTGAGAAAACACGGACCCCTA
The DNA here is from genome assembly GCF_947568905.1 of Ostrea edulis. Lineage (NCBI taxonomy): Eukaryota > Metazoa > Mollusca > Bivalvia > Ostreida > Ostreidae > Ostrea > Ostrea edulis. The sequence goes on from NC_079166.1 coordinate 20,337,432, forward strand.
GACACATCGGTCGACAGGGAATGATTACTCCACCTAAGCACCTGATCCCACCTCTAGTATGTCCAAGGTTCCGTGTTTGCCCAACTATCTATTTTGTATTGCTTAAAGGAGTTATGAGATTGATTACTGTAAGTTATTTTCATCTTTATTCAGGTAAACAAATTATAATACTTACATTTTAAGTCAAATCGCCGATTGAGAACTGCAAAGCAGTGAACTCTACTCAAGATCGACCAGATAATGCCATGTTTTACTGAATATTTCCGGTAATAAAGAATTGTCAAGTAGAAGAGTTTAGTTTTCTATGAGTTAGAACTAACAATATATTCCTCAGTTATACAGTATGTTACTTTTTATAAAGCAGATAATCACACTGCAAGAAGGGGGTGTCAGGGGTAAAACATTTATCTGTGTGAATAGATACAAGCGATCAATCTCATAACTCCTATAAGCAAAGCAAAACAGAGTTGGCAAACACGGACCCCTGGATATACCAGAGGTGGGATCAGGTGCCTAGGAGGATTAAGCATCCTCTGTCGACCGGTCACACCTGCCGTGAGTCCTATATCTTGATCAAGTTGCTAGTGATATAAATTTTCACCACCGGTGATTCATGCACATGTTTACACTGGTCATTTGTAGCAAAATTAAACCAGATTATGAATTATTGTTTTCTTTAAAAACTGTATTATATATTTGACCGTTACTTGTTGCGTGAATTAGGGAAAAATAAAAATAATAGAAGACATCTAAATTTGCATAGGTCTGTCTAGTTATTTATTGCAGAGAGGGGCAAAGACTCAATCATGTATGCCAAGAGTGATTCCCATAATTCATCTGGAATGATGCAAATCACTTCCATGTTCTCTGGTGTTCAAACTATAAAATCACAACAAGTGGTGCCTATGATGTAAAGCTGCATCGAGGATAATTTGATGCCAATCATCATGGCTTTCTTTGAGCTGAAGCGTACCTTCCGAGTCACATTCTGATAATCAATTCCAGAAAAAAATATATTTAAAAAGACTGACATCCACTAATCTATTCTTTCACTAAAATACCAATCCATGGTGATTTTTATTTGGACATTCAACATTTTCTTATAGCATGATAAAATGTATTTACTTATTATACTATCCCTCTGCCTGAGAGAATTTTGCGAAGAAAAATTCATAATGATGTCTGCACTTACTTAGGAAAAAAAACCTGTATGTTTACACAGGCATCCTTTGGATATTTTAAAACGTTTATATTGTCTGGAGATGCATTAATTGTTCCTTGATGGTGGACCTTTATATGTTTGGGATCACCATAGTTTACATGTATACAAGTATTCATTACAGAATGAATACATGTTATCTCAAATGAACATCAATCTAGTATTGATAGTTTGACGAACATATATTGTATAAAGAGCTCTGGTGGGTTACCTTTTGGTTGTCTGTGCGATGCATACTTCGGATGCTTGGTCAAGCTTTGTTGTTTGCCCTTTTATATTTAAAAGATCAACATTGCGGCCATTGTTACACAAACCATGTAGATTTAGATGAAATAAAATGCAAATTGACTCTCTGAATTAGTAATGATTAATATTTCATAATATACATGTAACAATTGCACACTAAAGTGTAGGGTGACTCTGGATTGGTGATGATTTACATTTGCGGATTTACACCCCCTCCCCAACTTGAATTCTTGGATCTGCCCCCGTAAGCCGTTTTATATACCAAATGAACATATACAATAATATTAGTACTGCAGCTACGTGGTGGAAACAAACTGACTCGTGGGACTTTCATATGTCACTGATATGATTGGTGTCAATGCTGTTTTAATTTTCCAGAAATATCTTTATGAAATAATATTTAGATAAATTTCTAAATGAAACTGTAATGCATTTATAAACAGAGAATAAAATATGACTATATTTCCACAATAGGAAAAATGTTTAATTCTTTTCGAGTGCTCAAGCGTTTTCACATGATGCAGATTTTTACAGGTTAGGGGGCGGGGGGCTGTTAGTAAACCAGGATTAGGTGCGGTACTTTACGTGAAAAGGAACAAAAACTACTATAGCCGGGTTCTTCAGTGCCAAACTCTGCAACCACCAAACAAAATGTGAGATAGAAGCTTTGTCCATCTCAGTTGCATTTCAGTCCTTTTATCAACCAGTCATCACTCACTACATGTGTTCTCAATGACAGTCGTCCATGTGTATTGGCCTATGAAAAGCTCTGTTGTGGAGAGTTTTCAGCTAGTCCCAGAGCATCGACATTCCAATCTGTTTTGAGGATTTCAAGCAAACGTGCGTCATGTATCTGGATCAGCAATTCTGCCTTCTGATTTCGTTTTCACTCGATGCAGATTGTTACAGGTAAGGGGGGGGGGGTTACCACAACATCAATCAAGAATCAGTTAATCCAAACTACGCAAATGGATGTTGCTGAGATTTTGATCGAGGACTTTCGGTATCTTGATCTAAACTCTGAGATATAGATGCATGGATGTACATGTTGCAAACGACTACAGGTAGTTGTAGTGCTGTATATTGTAAAAATACATGTACTTTGTTGAAAATAAAAAGCTCTTTATATAGAACAAGAGGTACTGTGAGAAATGCTCACTAAGAATACCCCCCGCTTACCCCAATCTCCTAAAGGGTGTTGTTAATAGGTATAAATTACCTCTTTCCTGAGTGTAAAAATATGGTAGGCTTTTGTAGAAGAAAATGGAAGATGTAAAACTTATACGGTACCAATTCTGATGCACCAGATGCGCATTTCGACAAATAATGTCTCTTCAGTGATGCTCAACCGAAATGTTTGAAATCCGAAATAACTATGAAGTTTTAGAGCTAAATATAGCCAAAAACAGCGTGCCAAAAAAGTAGAGCCAAATTCGTCCAAGATATAGTCCGAACACAAATCCATGGCATCAACCTATAATTTTGACCTTGAGATCAAAGGTCAAGGTCATAAAGAGGTCATGAATGTACATGACACATAGTCTCATGTTGATACACCCATGTCTTATGGTATGACTATGTCAAAACCCTATAATCAATTTTGACCTTGAAGTCAAAGTTCAAGGTCATATAGAGGTCATGAAGGTACCGAACACATCGTCTTATGGTGATACACTCATGTGTCAAACATGGTATGCCTATGTCAAAGAACAAAGAAGTCATGGCCCTGACACGAATCCATTGTAAAAACCTTTAATTTTTACCTTGAGGTCAAGGTCATGTGGAGGTCATGAAGGTACCTGACACATCGTCTCATGGTGATACACTCATATGTCAAATATGGTATACCTATGTCAAAAAACAAAGATTTTGAGGTCAAGGGTCAAGGTCATATGAAGGTCAAGAAGGTACTTGACACATCGTCTCATGGCGATCCGCCTGTGTGCCAAATATGGTATGCCTATGTCAAAGAAGTTATATCCCGGACACGAATCCATTGTAAAAAAAAAACTTTAATTTTGTCCTTGATGTCAAAGGTCAAGGTCATATAGAGGTCATGAAGGTTCTTGACACAGACAGAGTGATTCCTATATACCCCCCGGAACTTCGTTGGGGGGATATAATAAAGTATCTAAATCATGTAGCGATTATAGTACATTATTGATAACGCCATCCTGACAACAGCCAGGAAGTACATGTACGATTTCACGTTATTTTTGTGAGTCACATGACGAGACTTTCGGACCTATTTTGTAGCTATTTATCACAATATGTCAGCAGACGAACTATCGGAATTAATTACTATAAGCATAAGAAAGACAAAATTTGCATACTTTGAAAACATGCGATATGTCCTTTAGATCAACGTAGAATTTAACGTTGAGCTAACGTTAGGTACAATACGGGACTTCCGAGATATGGATCCACTTTGAGTTTTATCGAGCAGGGAGCGTAATTTGTAGGGTATACCACTTCCGTGTTGCGATAACAACTAAGTCAACAAGCATAGAATACTTCAATTGCTATCAAATTTCTGCATTACAATGCTATATTTCAAAGAGATAAACCACTACAACAACTGCATAGAAAAATGCATTTGATTAAATTATGTGAGTTGGCAAAGGAAATAAATCTAGGGAATCACAAAGAATGTAAATAATTTCTACCCATGTTATACGATATAAAGTAGCTAGGGACAGTTTATGATCTTTTATCGAAATAGAAAAAATAAAGAATATACATGTACTAAACATACCAAGCATGTTCATACTTACCAATTGCGGATTCATATTCATAACCAAAATCTTCCTGTTCTAATCTGTAAAACGACAAACATATAACCACGTCACAAAATAGTGTACCTTTAAACCCAAGGACAAAGAAATCCTGATGCATGAATAACTTGGCTTTCGTCCAGATATGTGTCGTCGTTTAGAGCTATTATTAACAAGTAGGTGAAGATTCCTTGAGTAAAGCTATCAGAATTTTGTTTGAACGAAGGGCCATGAGTCTTTGTACAGAGATAATTAAGAAATATGGAAAGTGGGGATGAAGTAAGCGGTGGTCTGAAGGTAGGGGTATGGAATGAAATGGAATTCGGAAATTTCCATACGCGGAATGGAAAACGAAACGAAACGGAAAATATTTTATGCAATAATGTTATGAGGTCAGCATTTTGTAAAATAACAGGTTTATTATAAAGTAGGGAAGCAGAAATTACAGAGAGAACGAGAAGTAATCCACATACTTCATCGTATCATATACTCCATGCTAATGCATCTGTAATTTAAAATGATTAAATTACCATGGAAAATATCGATAGAGAGAAAAAGTAAAAAAAACAATAACCATACTGAAAAAAAAACTTGAATTTTCAAATCTTTTATCCAATGAATAAAAGCCCCCCCCCCCCCCCCCCCCCAACAAAAAAAACACCACAACATTGTAAAAGATAAGATATTTTTTTCAACAATTAAATCGAACTTGCTTTTATTCGTAATTTAGTTCTACACCTGGTATAATAAATGTATATCTATGTCCGGATAGGGCCATTTGGAAAAGCGTTCACAACACGTCGTCACCCCAACAAGCAACGCGCCTTGCGCCGTCACGCCAACAAGTAACGTACATAGTGAGTTACCCACGTCAAAGGTCATGTACCTTATGCAAACAGGCTTGACGGAAGGACACATACTTTCTAAGTAAGTGCACCTTCCTCCCAGAACAATATAGAAAGTATATGATCACAGCTAGACAGGTCGCCCACATATTAGATGAAGATGACACTGAATCTGAGGTAAATGAGGCCCCTATAGAACTGGATATTCATACCAATCGAGTATCTGTCCGGTGTTGTAGATTGAGCGTTCCCCCATAATGATACTTCCCCCCGGAAGCCTGGCTCTAGAGTGAGCCTTCCCCCGGGAAAGTCTCACTCTAGAGCCAGACTTCCCAGTGGCAAGAGCTACTCTATCACTAGTTGTAGAGTTAGACTTCCCCCCATAGCAGGACCCCCCCCCCCCCCTTCATTTATTCCTGGTGAAGTAGTATCACTTTATGGAGATTGTTTAGATAACAAGACCTTTTTAGAGGGGCATTAAATGATTTTGCTTAAGTCGTTCATTAAACGCAAGAGAAGTAAACGGTGAATAAAACACATTGGAATTAATGTCATTTTGAGAGAGAGAGAGAGAGAGAGAGAGAGAGAGAGAGAGAGAGAGAGAGAGAGATGAGGAAATTTTGAATTTATGTTACTTGTCATCTGCGTACAAATATCAGTTATGCTTTTAAACTTGTACAACTTCAGATAGGTAATTGCGTGTGTCTTATGCTATTTTTTCTTTTTAAGGGGGGGGGGGTTACCACAACATCAATCAAGAATCAGTTAATCCAAACTACGCAAATGGATGTTGCTGAGATTTTGATCGAGGACTTTCGGTATCTTGATCTAAACTCTGAGATATAGATGCATGGATGTACATGTTGCAAACGACTACAGGTAGTTGTAGTGCTGTATATTGTAAAAATACATGTACTTTGTTGAAAATAAAAAGCTCTTTATATAGAACAAGAGGTACTGTGAGAAATGCTCACTAAGAATACCCCCCGCTTACCCCAATCTCCTAAAGGGTGTTGTTAATAGGTATAAATTACCTCTTTCCTGAGTGTAAAAATATGGTAGGCTTTTGTAGAAGAAAATGGAAGATGTAAAACTTATACGGTACCAATTCTGATGCACCAGATGCGCATTTCGACAAATAATGTCTCTTCAGTGATGCTCAACCGAAATGTTTGAAATCCGAAATAACTATGAAGTTTTAGAGCTAAATATAGCCAAAAACAGCGTGCCAAAAAAGTAGAGCCAAATTCGTCCAAGATATAGTCCGAACACAAATCCATGGCATCAACCTATAATTTTGACCTTGAGATCAAAGGTCAAGGTCATAAAGAGGTCATGAATGTACATGACACATAGTCTCATGTTGATACACCCATGTCTTATGGTATGACTATGTCAAAACCCTATAATCAATTTTGACCTTGAAGTCAAAGTTCAAGGTCATATAGAGGTCATGAAGGTACCGAACACATCGTCTTATGGTGATACACTCATGTGTCAAACATGGTATGCCTATGTCAAAGAACAATGAAGTCATGGCCCTGACACGAATCCATTGTAAAAACCTTTAATTTTTACCTTGAGGTCAAGGTCATGTGGAGGTCATGAAGGTACCTGACACATCGTCTCATGGTGATACACTCATATGTCAAATATGGTATACCTATGTCAAAAAACAAAGATTTTGAGGTCAAGGGTCAAGGTCATATGAAGGTCAAGAAGGTACTTGACACATCGTCTCATGGCGATCCGCCTGTGTGCCAAATATGGTATGCCTATGTCAAAGAAGTTATATCCCGGACACGAATCCATTGTAAAAAAAAACTTTAATTTTGTCCTTGAGGTCAAAGGTCAAGGTCATATAGAGGTCATGAAGGTTCTTGACACAGACAGAGTGATTCCTATATACCCCCCGGAACTTCGTTGGGGGGATATAATAAAGTATCTAAATCATGTAGCGATTATAGTACATTATTGATAACGCCATCCTGACAACAGCCAGGAAGTACATGTACGATTTCACGTTATTTTTGTGAGTCACATGACGAGACTTTCGGACCTATTTTGTAGCTATTTATCACAATATGTCAGCAGACGAACTATCGGAATTAATTACTATAAGCATAAGAAAGACAAAATTTGCATACTTTGAAAACATGCGATATGTCCTTTAGATCAACGTAGAATTTAACGTTGAGCTAACGTTAGGTACAATACGGGACTTCCGAGATATGGATCCACTTTGAGTTTTATCGAGCAGGGAGCGTAATTTGTAGGGTATACCACTTCCGTGTTGCGATAACAACTAAGTCAACAAGCATAGAATACTTCAATTGCTATCAAATTTCTGCATTACAATGCTATATTTCAAAGAGATAAACCACTACAACAACTGCATAGAAAAATGCATTTGATTAAATTATGTGAGTTGGCAAAGGAAATAAATCTAGGGAATCACAAAGAATGTAAATAATTTCTACCCATGTTATACGATATAAAGTAGCTAGGGACAGTTTATGATCTTTTATCGAAATAGAAAAAATAAAGAATATACATGTAGTAAACATACCAAGCATGTTCATACTTACCAATTGCGGATTCATATTCATAACCAAAATCGTCCTGTTCTAATCTGTAAAACGACAAACATATAACCACGTCACAAAATAGTGTACCTTTAAACCCAAGGACAAAGAAATCCTGATGCATGAATAGCTTGGCTTTCGTCCAGATATGTGTCGTCGTTTAGAGCTATTATTAACAAGTAGGTGAAGATTCCTTGAGTAAAGCTATCAGAATTTTGTTTGAACGAAGGGCCATGAGTCTTTGTACAGAGATAATTAAGAAATATGGAAAGTGGGGATGAAGTAAGCGGTGGTCTGAAGGTAGGGGTATGGAATGAAATGGAATTCGGAAATTTCCATACGCGGAATGGAAAACGAAACGAAACGGAAAATATTTTATGCAATAATGTTATGAGGTCAGCATTTTGTAAAATAACAGGTTTATTATAAAGTAGGGAAGCAGAAATTACAGAGAGAACGAGAAGTAATCCACATACTTCATCGTATCATATACTCCATGCTAATGCATCTGTAATTTAAAATGATTAAATTACCATGGAAAATATCGATAGAGAGAAAAAGTAAAAAAAACAATAACCATACTGAAAAAAAAACTTGAATTTTCAAATCTTTTATCCAATGAATAAAAGCCCCCCCCCCCCCCCCCCCAACAAAAAAAACACCACAACATTGTAAAAGATAAGATATTTTTTTCAACAATTAAATCGAACTTGCTTTTATTCGTAATTTAGTTCTACACCTGGTATAATAAATGTATATCTATGTCCGGATAGGGCCATTTGGAAAAGCGTTCACAACACGTCGTCACCCCAACAAGCAACGCGCCTTGCGCCGTCACGCCAACAAGTAACGTACATAGTGAGTTACCCACGTCAAAGGTCATGTACCTTATGCAAACAGGCTTGACGGAAGGACACATACTTTCTAAGTAAGTGCACCTTCCTCCCAGAACAATATAGAAAGTATATGATCACAGCTAGACAGGTCGCCCACATATTAGATGAAGATGACACTGAATCTGAGGTAAATGAGGCCCCTATAGAACTGGATATTCATACCAATCGAGTATCTGTCCGGTGTTGTAGATTGAGCGTTCCCCCATAATGATACTTCCCCCCGGAAGCCTGGCTCTAGAGTGAGCCTTCCCCCGGGAAAGTCTCACTCTAGAGCCAGACTTCCCAGTGGCAAGAGCTACTCTATCACTAGTTGTAGAGTTAGACTTCCCCCCATAGCAGGACCCCCCCCCCTTCATTTATTCCTGGTGAAGTAGTATCACTTTATGGAGATTGTTTAGATAACAAGACCTTTTTAGAGGGGCATTAAATGATTTTGCTTAAGTCGTTCATTAAACGCAAGAGAAGTAAACGGTGAATAAAACACATTGGAATTAATGTCATTTTGAGAGAGAGAGAGAGAGAGAGAGAGAGAGAGAGAGAGAGAGAGAGAGAGAGAGAGAGATGAGGAAATTTTGAATTTATGTTACTTGTCATCTGCGTACAAATATCAGTTATGCTTTTAAACTTGTACAACTTCAGATAGGTAATTGCGTGTGTCTTATGCTATTTTTTCTTTTTAAGGGGGGGGGGGGTTACCACAACATCAATCAAGAATCAGTTAATCCAAACTACGCAAATGGATGTTGCTGAGATTTTGATCGAGGACTTTCGGTATCTTGATCTAAACTCTGAGATATAGATGCATGGATGTACATGTTGCAAACGACTACAGGTAGTTGTAGTGCTGTATATTGTAAAAATGCATGTACTTTGTTGAAAATAAAAAGCTCTTTATATAGAACAAGAGGTACTGTGAGAAATGCTCACTAAGAATACCCCCCGCTTACCCCAATCTCCTAAAGGGTGTTGTTAATAGGTATAAATTACCTCTTTCCTGAGTGTAAAAATATGGTAGGCTTTTGTAGAAGAAAATGGAAGATGTAAAACTTATACGGTACCAATTCTGATGCACCAGATGCGCATTTCGACAAATAATGTCTCTTCAGTGATGCTCAACCGAAATGTTTGAAATCCGAAATAACTATGAAGTTTTAGAGCTAAATATAGCCAAAAACAGCGTGCCAAAAAAGTAGAGCCAAATTCGTCCATGATATAGTCCGAACACAAATCCATGGCATCAACCTATAATTTTGACCTTGAGATCAAAGGTCAAGGTCATAAAGAGGTCATGAATGTACATGACACATAGTCTCATGTTGATACACCCATGTCTTATGGTATGACTATGTCAAAACCCTATAATCAATTTTGACCTTGAAGTCAAAGTTCAAGGTCATATAGAGGTCATGAAGGTACCGAACACATCGTCTTATGGTGATACACTCATGTGTCAAACATGGTATGCCTATGTCAAAGAACAATGAAGTCATGGCCCTGACACGAATCCATTGTAAAAACCTTTAATTTTTACCTTGAGGTCAAGGTCATGTGGAGGTCATGAAGGTACCTGACACATCGTCTCATGGTGATACACTCATATGTCAAATATGGTATACCTATGTCAAAAAACAAAGATTTTGAGGTCAAGGGTCAAGGTCATATGAAGGTCAAGAAGGTACTTGACACATCGTCTCATGGCGATCCGCCTGTGTGCCAAATATGGTATGCCTATGTCAAAGAAGTTATATCCCGGACACGAATCCATTGTAAAAAAAAACTTTAATTTTGTCCTTGAGGTCAAAGGTCAAGGTCATATAGAGGTCATGAAGGTTCTTGACACAGACAGAGTGATTCCTATATACCCCCCGGAACTTCGTTGGGGGGATATAATAAAGTATCTAAATCATGTAGCGATTATAGTACATTATTGATAACGCCATCCTGACAACAGCCAGGAAGTACATGTACGATTTCACGTTATTTTTGTGAGTCACATGACGAGACTTTCGGACCTATTTTGTAGCTATTTATCACAATATGTCAGCAGACGAACTATCGGAATTAATTACTATAAGCATAAGAAAGACAAAATTTGCATACTTTGAAAACATGCGATATGTCCTTTAGATCAACGTAGAATTTAACGTTGAGCTAACGTTAGGTACAATACGGGACTTCCGAGATATGGATCCACTTTGAGTTTTATCGAGCAGGGAGCGTAATTTGTAGGGTATACCACTTCCGTGTTGCGATAACAACTAAGTCAACAAGCATAGAATACTTCAATTGCTATCAAATTTCTGCATTACAATGCTATATTTCAAAGAGATAAACCACTACAACAACTGCATAGAAAAATGCATTTGATTAAATTATGTGAGTTGGCAAAGGAAATAAATCTAGGGAATCACAAAGAATGTAAATAATTTCTACCCATGTTATACGATATAAAGTAGCTAGGGACAGTTTATGATCTTTTATCGAAATAGAAAAAATAAAGAATATACATGTAGTAAACATACCAAGCATGTTCATACTTACCAATTGCGGATTCATATTCATAACCAAAATCGTCCTGTTCTAATCTGTAAAACGACAAACATATAACCACGTCACAAAATAGTGTACCTTTAAACCCAAGGACAAAGAAATCCTGATGCATGAATAGCTTGGCTTTCGTCCAGATATGTGTCGTCGTTTAGAGCTATTATTAACAAGTAGGTGAAGATTCCTTGAGTAAAGCTATCAGAATTTTGTTTGAACGAAGGGCCATGAGTCTTTGTACAGAGATAATTAAGAAATATGGAAAGTGGGGATGAAGTAAGCGGTGGTCTGAAGGTAGGGGTATGGAATGAAATGGAATTCGGAAATTTCCATACGCGGAATGGAAAACGAAACGAAACGGAAAATATTTTATGCAATAATGTTATGAGGTCAGCATTTTGTAAAATAACAGGTTTATTATAAAGTAGGGAAGCAGAAATTACAGAGAGAACGAGAAGTAATCCACATACTTCATCGTATCATATACTCCATGCTAATGCATCTGTAATTTAAAATGATTAAATTACCATGGAAAATATCGATAGAGAGAAAAAGTAAAAAAAACAATAACCATACTGAAAAAAAAACTTGAATTTTCAAATCTTTTATCCAATGAATAAAAGCCCCCCCCCCCCCCCCCCCCCCCCCAACAAAAAAAACACCACAACATTGTAAAAGATAAGATATTTTTTTCAACAATTAAATCGAACTTGCTTTTATTCGTAATTTAGTTCTACACCTGGTATAATAAATGTATATCTATGTCCGGATAGGGCCATTTGGAAAAGCGTTCACAACACGTCGTCACCCCAACAAGCAACGCGCCTTGCGCCGTCACGCCAACAAGTAACGTACATAGTGAGTTACCCACGTCAAAGGTCATGTACCTTATGCAAACAGGCTTGACGGAAGGACACATACTTTCTAAGTAAGTGCACCTTCCTCCCAGAACAATATAGAAAGTATATGATCACAGCTAGACAGGTCGCCCACATATTAGATGAAGATGACACTGAATCTGAGGTAAATGAGGCCCCTATAGAACTGGATATTCATACCAATCGAGTATCTGTCCGGTGTTGTAGATTGAGCGTTCCCCCATAATGATACTTCCCCCCGGAAGCCTGGCTCTAGAGTGAGCCTTCCCCCGGGAAAGTCTCACTCTAGAGCCAGACTTCCCAGTGGCAAGAGCTACTCTATCACTAGTTGTAGAGTTAGACTTCCCCCCATAGCAGGACCCCCCCCCCCCCCCTTCATTTATTCCTGGTGAAGTAGTATCACTTTATGGAGATTGTTTAGATAACAAGACCTTTTTAGAGGGGCATTAAATGATTTTGCTTAAGTCGTTCATTAAACGCAAGAGAAGTAAACGGTGAATAAAACACATTGGAATTAATGTCATTTTGAGAGAGAGAGAGAGAGAGAGAGAGAGAGAGAGAGAGAGAGAGAGATGAGGAAATTTTGAATTTATGTTACTTGTCATCTGCGTACAAATATCAGTTATGCTTTTAAACTTGTACAACTTCAGATAGGTAATTGCGTGTGTCTTATGCTATTTTTTCTTTTTAAGGGGGGGGGGGTTACCACAACATCAATCAAGAATCAGTTAATCCAAACTACGCAAATGGATGTTGCTGAGATTTTGATCGAGGACTTTCGGTATCTTGATCTAAACTCTGAGATATAGATGCATGGATGTACATGTTGCAAACGACTACAGGTAGTTGTAGTGCTGTATATTGTAAAAATACATGTACTTTGTTGAAAATAAAAAGCTCTTTATATAGAACAAGAGGTACTGTGAGAAATGCTCACTAAGAATACCCCCCGCTTACCCCAATCTCCTAAAGGGTGTTGTTAATAGGTATAAATTACCTCTTTCCTGAGTGTAAAAATATGGTAGGCTTTTGTAGAAGAAAATGGAAGATGTAAAACTTATACGGTACCAATTCTGATGCACCAGATGCGCATTTCGACAAATAATGTCTCTTCAGTGATGCTCAACCGAAATGTTTGAAATCCGAAATAACTATGAAGTTTTAGAGCTAAATATAGCCAAAAACAGCGTGCCAAAAAAGTAGAGCCAAATTCGTCCAAGATATAGTCCGAACACAAATCCATGGCATCAACCTATAATTTTGACCTTGAGATCAAAGGTCAAGGTCATAAAGAGGTCATGAATGTACATGACACATAGTCTCATGTTGATACACCCATGTCTTATGGTATGACTATGTCAAAACCCTATAATCAATTTTGACCTTGAAGTCAAAGTTCAAGGTCATATAGAGGTCATGAAGGTACCGAACACATCGTCTTATGGTGATACACTCATGTGTCAAACATGGTATGCCTATGTCAAAGAACAATGAAGTCATGGCCCTGACACGAATCCATTGTAAAAACCTTTAATTTTTACCTTGAGGTCAAGGTCATGTGGAGGTCATGAAGGTACCTGACACATCGTCTCATGGTGATACACTCATATGTCAAATATGGTATACCTATGTCAAAAAACAAAGATTTTGAGGTCAAGGGTCAAGGTCATATGAAGGTCAAGAAGGTACTTGACACATCGTCTCATGGCGATCCGCCTGTGTGCCAAATATGGTATGCCTATGTCAAAGAAGTTATATCCCGGACACGAATCCATTGTAAAAAAAAACTTTAATTTTGTCCTTGAGGTCAAAGGTCAAGGTCATATAGAGGTCATGAAGGTTCTTGACACAGACAGAGTGATTCCTATATACCCCCGGAACTTCGTTGGGGGGATATAATAAAGTATCTAAATCATGTAGCGATTATAGTACATTATTGATAACGCCATCCTGACAACAGCCAGGAAGTACATGTACGATTTCACGTTATTTTTGTGAGTCACATGACGAGACTTTCGGACCTATTTTGTAGCTATTTATCACAATATGTCAGCAGACGAACTATCGGAATTAATTACTATAAGCATAAGAAAGACAAAATTTGCATACTTTGAAAACATGCGATATGTCCTTTAGATCAACGTAGAATTTAACGTTGAGCTAACGTTAGGTACAATACGGGACTTCCGAGATATGGATCCACTTTGAGTTTTATCGAGCAGGGAGCGTAATTTGTAGGGTATACCACTTCCGTGTTGCGATAACAACTAAGTCAACAAGCATAGAATACTTCAATTGCTATCAAATTTCTGCATTACAATGCTATATTTCAAAGAGATAAACCACTACAACAACTGCATAGAAAAATGCATTTGATTAAATTATGTGAGTTGGCAAAGGAAATAAATCTAGGGAATCACAAAGAATGTAAATAATTTCTACCCATGTTATACGATATAAAGTAGCTAGGGACAGTTTATGATCTTTTATCGAAATAGAAAAAATAAAGAATATACATGTACTAAACATACCAAGCATGTTCATACTTACCAATTGCGGATTCATATTCATAACCAAAATCGTCCTGTTCTAATCTGTAAAACGACAAACATATAACCACGTCACAAAATAGTGTACCTTTAAACCCAAGGACAAAGAAATCCTGATGCATGAATAACTTGGCTTTCGTCCAGATATGTGTCGTCGTTTAGAGCTATTATTAACAAGTAGGTGAAGATTCCTTGAGTAAAGCTATCAGAATTTTGTTTGAACGAAGGGCCATGAGTCTTTGTACAGAGATAATTAAGAAATATGGAAAGTGGGGATGAAGTAAGCGGTGGTCTGAAGGTAGGGGTATGGAATGAAATGGAATTCGGAAATTTCCATACGCGGAATGGAAAACGAAACGAAACGGAAAATATTTTATGCAATAATGTTATGAGGTCAGCATTTTGTAAAATAACAGGTTTATTATAAAGTAGGGAAGCAGAAATTACAGAGAGAACGAGAAGTAATCCACATACTTCATCGTATCATATACTCCATGCTAATGCATCTGTAATTTAAAATGATTAAATTACCATGGAAAATATCGATAGAGAGAAAAAGTAAAAAAAACAATAACCATACTGAAAAAAAAACTTGAATTTTCAAATCTTTTATCCAATGAATAAAAGCCCCCCCCCCCCCCCCCCCCCCAACAAAAAAAACACCACAACATTGTAAAAGATAAGATATTTTTTTCAACAATTAAATCGAACTTGCTTTTATTCGTAATTTAGTTCTACACCTGGTATAATAAATGTATATCTATGTCCGGATAGGGCCATTTGGAAAAGCGTTCACAACACGTCGTCACCCCAACAAGCAACGCGCCTTGCGCCGTCACGCCAACAAGTAACGTACATAGTGAGTTACCCACGTCAAAGGTCATGTACCTTATGCAAACAGGCTTGACGGAAGGACACATACTTTCTAAGTAAGTGCACCTTCCTCCCAGAACAATATAGAAAGTATATGATCACAGCTAGACAGGTCGCCCACATATTAGATGAAGATGACACTGAATCTGAGGTAAATGAGGCCCCTATAGAACTGGATATTCATACCAATCGAGTATCTGTCCGGTGTTGTAGATTGAGCGTTCCCCCATAATGATACTTCCCCCCGGAAGCCTGGCTCTAGAGTGAGCCTTCCCCCGGGAAAGTCTCACTCTAGAGCCAGACTTCCCAGTGGCAAGAGCTACTCTATCACTAGTTGTAGAGTTAGACTTCCCCCCATAGCAGGACCCCCCCCCCCTTCATTTATTCCTGGTGAAGTAGTATCACTTTATGGAGATTGTTTAGATAACAAGACCTTTTTAGAGGGGCATTAAATGATTTTGCTTAAGTCGTTCATTAAACGCAAGAGAAGTAAACGGTGAATAAAACACATTGGAATTAATGTCATTTTGAGAGAGAGAGAGAGAGAGAGAGAGAGAGAGAGAGAGAGAGAGAGAGAGAGATGAGGAAATTTTGAATTTATGTTACTTGTCATCTGCGTACAAATATCAGTTATGCTTTTAAACTTGTACAACTTCAGATAGGTAGGTAGGTAATTCCGTCCTATAAACTAAGATTTATTTCATAGTTTGCGCAGGAGGGGATAAGTGGGGGTGTCCATCTAGAGCGAGACTTCAAGAGGGTGTTATGGGTCTAGAGTGAGTTTTTCCCCCTGGGGGTAAGATTTATTCTGTAGCAAGTCTGCTTGGGGGAAGGCTCACTCTAAAGCGCGACTACCGGGAGAAGGCTCACTCTAGAGCCAGACTTCCAGGGGGATGGCTCACCCTAGAGACAGACTTCCACAGGAGGAAGTCTCACTCTAGAGCCAGACTTCCGCGGGGGGGGGAGGCTGGCTCTGGGGGGAAGCTTGGCTCTAGAGTGAGCTTTTCCCCTGGGGGAAGTCTCACTAATGGGGAGGGGGGGGGGGAGTCTGGCTCTATAACACCGGCAGTTTCCATACTTAGACATATTCTATGATCGCCGCCATATTAGGTTAACCATTGATTCAGGAGCCACATGTAACATGATTTGGGCTTATATAACCAAAAAGATAATGTCATAGTATCTTCTTCCTCCCAGTCTGCACACCAAGCTGACGGTTCCTCGCCTCTTGTTGTGATAGGTGAAACTCCCTTTAAACTCACCAGGGACAGTCTTTCATTTCGCTTTGAGGGATTTGCTGTTGAAAACCTTGATGTAGAGGTGCTCGCTGGTATACCGTTCATGACATCACCATGATGATAATAATAATAGCCTTCATTTATCCAGGATAACACAAATTAGCATATAGTTAGTTTTCATTGCATGTGGTCCCGCATTAAAACATATACACAAACATAAAATTAACATATAAAATGAGTATTTAACCATGAATACGATATATAAGGAAGAGGGGGGAAATATAGCATAAGACACGTACACCTAATTAGTGATAAAACTATTACCTAAATATGAATACATGACATAAAAGGAAAGAAGAAAAAATAGCATAAGACACACGCACACACAGTGCCACATCACAACTACATTTGGCACACTTGAACAAAAAGAGGAAAGCACGATGTTTAAGTGCTACTTCTATGAAAATATTCCATTAAATACATAGCTTTAAAAATGCCAACTGAACCAGAGCTTCGAACATTTTGAGACAGTTTGTTTCAAAGGAATGCAGAAGAGTCGCTGTACGAACGTTTAAAATTTTCAGTTTTAGCTCTTCGTAAATATAATAAACTAGACATATAATAATTCGACCTGGTTTGGCGGCAACTCACATTTCTTGTATATTTAAACGCGTTTAGGTAATTTGGCATTTGATTATTTAAAACTTTGAACAGAAAGACAACCTTTCTAAACATAAAATATTCCTTGGCATCCAGTTCAAACAAGAAAATAAAAAGCCAATACAAGTTCTGATATCTCGAATATTTAAAAGTATTCTTGCTGCCCTCTTTTGCAGCTTGAAGTGGGTTTTTTTTTTCAAAATATAGTTGATTTTGTACGTTACACCAGACAGTACAGCAGTAAGTGAAATGTGGAAACACAATACTATTAAAAACCTTGATAAGTGCATTTGGTGGCATGAAATAACTCACTCTCTTAAGTACAGCAAGTTTTCTTACAATTTCCTTTGAAATAAACTCCACGTGTGCATCCCATAATGTATTATCTATATAAACGCCTAATAGTTTAGCCTGCTTCACAAATTCAATTTGTATACGTAACCTTTGAATCGTGCCAATAAGCATACATTGTAATTTGTGAATATTTATACTGAGTTTATTTTTAAGCATCCATTCTGCACCATGTTAAGGTGCTCTTGCAATTTTGATTCAATTACATCAACAGATTTATCACTCACGTTCTGTGAAGTGTCGTCTGTATACATTGTAACTGAAGAGTGTTTAAGACATTTTGGATAATCGTTAATATACAAAATAAAAAATAACGGTCCTAAATATGACCCCTAAGGAACTCCTAAGGATATACTTTTTTCTCTAGATTACACACCTCTCCAACTGACACATTGCTTACGATTTGTAAGATATGATTGAAACCATTTAAAAGTATTTTAACATATTCCAAAAGACATAAGTTTATGTAAAAGTACTTCATGATTGACTGTATCAAAGCCTTTACGCAAGTCAATAAACAGAACCCTGTAAGCTTTCCATTGTCCATGCTTTTGAACCATTTATCAGTAAGACCATTCAACGCTGTCTCACATGAATGACTTAGCCTAAATCCAGATTGAATATATCTAATTAATTTGCTTGTGGATAAATATTCATAAAAGAAATTCAAGACATGTCGTTCAATAATTTTACTAACAACTGGTAGAATAGAAACTGGTCTGTAATTATTTACCAAATACTCATCACCTGAAGATGCTGGAATATCACTGGAATACCTCAACACTTCCTTTCTTGTAAAGAAGAACAATGACGGCCTTCGACTTGTAACAACCTTCTCAGACATGGGTAGATACAGCAAGCCCCAACCGTCTCTCCTCCCAGCCTGCAATGAATTGCCCACTGGAAATATATAGCTTTAACTGACCTTACAAAACCATTCTTCCAGATACCTCTTTCTCGTGAGTCAATGAAGTACTGTGGGGTTGTGACGCCATTCCGTGGAGTACGAGTCTACACGTGGGTTGCAATGGTATGCCAGGTTCAGAAACTGCGTTGGAGGAGTAAACATGCCGAGTTTTAGGCGACCTCTTGGAAGAAAGAGTGATAACCAAGTGACATGTAGCTGATGCCCTCTATTGTGGCGGATATATTACACATTTTCTCCAAGCTCCCAATGACAGTGGGCTGGAGTTATCTCCATCTAAGACAATTATTGCACCTAAATGGAATTGCGGGTCCATCCATGCCAGCCACCATCGTGTAACCCCCCTCCCCCCTTCACGTGTCTTTCAAGCCACAAGGAACTGTCAAGTGTCTGGAGTTATTCAAAGGATCTGTAAACCTTTTGGCTTGTGTGTTACCTAGCTGTACCCAACTTTTATCACTGTTGGATGGTGAAACCCCAGAGTATCGACATTCCAATCTGTTTTGAGGATTTCATGCAAACGTGCGTCATGTAGCTGGATCAGCAATTCTGCCCTCTGATTCTGTTAGTCGTAATGCTCCAGAATGTTCACAACCATCATGTCAGAAATGCATCTATTTCCGAACTGGAGGAGTCCGTAGTACATCAAGTCAGTCTACAAAACATATTAGTAGTAGGTCCACACTCCCTTTCACTAGTAAAGCAGCATGGATGTCAATACAGTCAGAATGTCTTGACTTGCGGCGGACACGTGTTCATCTGGCACAAGGTACCCGACCATCAAAGACATGTCAAGGATATTGAACGTTACCTGAATGTTGTTACAATTGCTCCATATTGTCTACTTGTTGTTAAGAGGGAATAACCATTTGAAACGTCTCTATAATGCATAGTCGTACCACGCAGAATCATCCATGGACTACTTACTTCTTACCACATTCAGTTACAATACCCCACAATAAACCAACTGAATCCTGTCATTCGCAGATCCACCTGAATTTGCGGGAGTGTCTTATGCTGCCGTTGTCATGAAGCGTGGAAGGAAGCTTATTTTCCTAGTCATAGTGTGTTACGTCATTTACGTCTGCCCGTATCATCGAAAATGAACGTCATGACACTCTACGCAATGAACTATTGTCACTATGTCTGCCATTGAGACCATCGGGTGGTTCTCCAGCTGTTGTCAGGACTGACCAAGCCCCAGGATCCCAAGTATTACTCGATGACGAACTCCTTCCATAACCAAAGCATATATATTGCAATTGGTAGACTCAAAAATCCAAACAAAACTGCCGTAGGTGAACAAGGAAACAACAGGAAATCCTTCGCTTGGACCATGGAGAAAAAACCATGACCTCATTAACTTTGGCAATAGCTGCTGCTAACTTAAACTCGCGATTGTGTCACATGGGTCTATCTACAAGAAAATTACTGACGCAAAGAGACCAGTTTACAAACAAACAACTCAGTTTTTACGATCGGGATGTCGTTCTTGTCCAGAAGATATACAGAAACAAGAATTAACCTCATGGTGAAAAATCCAAGGCTCTGACAGTTAAACTTCTTACCATATCTTCCTTATCCGTTGGTGTTATTGTGTACCCACACAGGAATATATACTTTTATAATTGTATGTGCGGGCAGAATAATCCCCTAGTTCGGGGAATGATGACTACCTTGTATGTCATGTCTTTTTTCATGTGAAAGAGGAATAATAAAAAAAAAAGGTTTCTCCATTGCATTGTATTTGCATGTTATAAAAATGATCGGGTTCTGAATGGGTCGGGTTTGACCTCCGATATATCCTGTTTGTATGTCGTGATTTTTGGGTTCCGCAATAAACTGTGTTCTGTACAATAGTTGCGCGCTTGTTTCCAAATATTGGCGCATGGCTTTTCATTATTCGAGAAACTGTTCTTTGATAAATTACCCTACCATGGCGTCCAATTGCTTGTCTCCCCGTCGTCACAAACGGCGTGAACCTATCCGCAAATGTTGTCGTATGAATGCCTGTTGACGTTGTCACATATTGACGACAAGGTCTTTTGCTATCACTTATGGACTCTATTTGGCGATGACATCGTATTAATCGTATTGTCGTTCAAGGATGAACGTTACAACGGCTAGCTATTTCCCGCTGACTGAAACTTGCTTGCAACATCAACGGGTTCCATTCTGTCGTCAATTATTACCCATCGTAAGATTGTTATACTAATAACTTGGTAATTTATAAAATTTGCATAATAAAACCCTGTATAATCAAATGTGGATGATACGTCACTGAATATATAAAATCAGTTGTTATGTGGGATTTGTTTAATTCGTTGAAATAAAAATTTCTAAGTCCAATATTTTGTGAAAATATACTTTGAATACCCATGGTATCAAATATTAAAATCCCAGGGATTAGGGTGGTCATGTCTCCAACATGCCTACAGATTATTAACATGCAGGGGAGATCTTACTAAATTATGACAGAGTACCTTTGCAGACGTAACTATCCGTCATATCATCAATGCCGATCGTGAAATAGTTTTTTGATAATGTTTGAATCCCGCTAAATTTATTACATGGCATGAATTACATAAGGGCCGTGTTGCAGTATATTGTGGTTGTAAATTAAATCGATATATCTTCAACCGCTTGTATTTATAAGCATGTTTAAGTTAATATATATACTAACATAAAACTATATTTAAATCACAGTTGTATGCATTCCTAGAATTCATAGGTTTGATAAACAGACAATCATACTAAAGGGTGTTTATTTTCATTTATAGAGGCGTGCAACAATACGAAACTTGGATTACTGAGAAGTATTGTGATAATGCACATTTGAAAGAAATTCTACTTTGGTTCACGCATGCAGAGGTACATGTAATTGATATGATTGTTATATTAAGAAAATAATAAGATTTTGGTTACATTTTTGACAAGACTGATACAATCTTTCCCTATTTAGAATAACCAAATGGTTGAGAGCAATGATAAAGCGGTGTCAGATTTATTGACCTATCATTAAAAAAGATATGTAAATAAAGACCCGATGTTGGCCCTTAGCCAACTCTTTACGACTATACTCGGTGCTTACAGCCTTTGAGCAGGGAGGGGTCTTTATCGTGTCACACCTGGTGTGACACGGGACCTCGGATTTTGCGGTTTCATCCGAAGTATCGCCCCCTTCAGTCGCCTCATGAAATTAACAAGGAATACTGAAGACCCATTCTAACGCGGATCTCCACAGGAACACAGTCATGGGGAAGTCCACGCGAATGACATGCGCTTGCATCACTTCCAAATGCACTTCTTGTAAACATTTTGACAGTCAAGATTGTTAAGCATATTTCCAGAATCCCGTCAATACTATTTCTGCCCAGGTGAAATTGCCTCAGGTGAAATAATATGGAATTGCAGAAGGAAGTAGTTTCTATAAAAATTGATGATTTTATGAAAGACGTCACACACGACAAGAATAACTATGAGTTATCTACAATATGAATTACGTTGAAGATTATGCCAGACAATATAAAGTGGACTATTGAATGCACATTGAAATGTTGTATCAAAAACGCGAAAGAAAGGATGTCACTATATATTGCAATCTGGTCAGAGAGGTATACCTTAAAATGGAGCGTTGGTATAGTTGATAATTCAAACTAGAAATTACTAAGAATTCAAAACAACTGGTATAAAACATGCCAGACACCATTTGACCTAATGACAGATTGTATTTGCAAATCACAGTCCCAGTAGCTAAGTATTTCGTTACTAGCTTGAAAATACGGATGTATATTTAATTGCTGTGATAAGATTTAGAAATTCATTTCAAAATTAAGGATTATCTCCCTCATGCATAGCTCTTATCCTTAGACGAATTTGACTCCACTTTTTGACACTCGATTTTTCTTTTTCCTAAAATAGCTCTAGAAAGTGTATTGTTAATTTCAAACATTTGGGTTGAGCATCACTGAAGAGACATTATTTGTCGAAATGCGCATACGTGCATCAAAATTGGTACCGTATAAGTTTTACATCATAATAACGACTATTTGCAAAATGCTGACTTTAACCGATACTATTTAAACAATCTAACAACAACTTATTTGTCAAGAGTATGCTTCAATTTCAAAATTGAGCATACACAGAACATGTTCTTGCCTATCGAATAGGTTGAGAGACAAACCCCATACTGATATAATACTGGAACTTTGCTACATATCTGAGAAGTGGGAAAGCTTAAGTCATCCCGTCAGTCTTGTAAATTTATAAAATACAAAATGGATACAGGGCAACACAAGCGCCCTTTGTTGACCGGTTACATCTGCTATGAACTCCCCGTAGTCAAAATCATTACACAATTAGATTAACGGCTCAAAAAGCTAGAAGTATCATAATGTTGGTGCAAAATTACATCCTAAATTCATAAGTATATTTGTAATCGTCTCGGTTGATACAGTGAAAAATACTTACCGATATGTTTAGTACGACCGAGCTACAAAATATTTCCCGTGACATTAGCTTCTTTTGGAAAATCACCAAGGTATTTTACTTACGAGCAAAGGTTTAATCATTTGCGGGTATTAATGATTATGGATCTAATCAAAATACAGGGCTCACGGCGGGTGTGACCGGTTCACATGGAATGCTTACTTTTCCCAGGCGCCTAATCCCGTCTCAGATATATCCAGGGGTCTATGTTTGCCCGACTCTTAATTTTGCAATTCTTATATAAGTTATGAGAATGATAACGGTATATTGTTCAGATCTATTAGTGAAATATGTTTACACTGATGATAGGCAGGTTAACATGGCCACTACGCCGAGCAACAGTTGGACCAGCATTGCACAAAAAATGGGAGTTAGTATTTAGGTGTGATCCAACACATCAAACTTCAACCAGGACAAAACTGAGCCTAAGGTTTTCACACCTATACGAAGATCTTCCGAATTCTCAGTGTCAGCTTACCTTCTACTTATCAGCCATTTCTAGAGCTATCTGTGTTGAAATATTTCCATACCACTCTTAACATGCCCTGTCAAATGATTTACCTCTTATCTAATCATGATATTTTGATTGATTGATTGATTATATCTTGTTTAATGTCTTCCTCGAGAATTTTTCACTCATCTGGAGATGTCGCCAAGACCGGTGAAGGGCTTCAAATTAAGACCATTGCTCGGCGCTTACGGCCATTGAGGAGTGGGGGTTCTTCAGCATGGCACACTTACTGTGACACGGGATATCCGTTTTCAAGGTCATATTCGAGGGTCCGTGATATTTATACTTGATGCCGAGCGTTTGACAATGGAACTGTCACTACCTGTTTCAACGACTTAGGTCTGTCACGGACCGAGATTCGAAATCCGATGTTTATTTTGATACAACTCTGACCATGGACTGTCAAATAACTTACCTTATCAAATCATGATATTTTGAACTTCGAAACATCGAATGTGTAGGATTCCTTATCATGGCACTAGTAAAGGTTCGTCTGGACTACGACAATGCGCGTCTTTAGTTAAAGATCAACGTCCATACTGAGGCTTCACTGCTGCACGACTAGTGACCCATTCTTGAAAACGTAATCATCTAACACCGATTCTCATTTTCCTTATTGATTGTTTGTACCATAACGCATTTAATATAAGATTCTTTTCTAAACTTCATGCATTATCCACATCCAGGAACTAGTCGACATATACTGTCTTCTGAGGTCTCTGCGATCCGAAAATCCTCCCTGTTAAAACTGTACGGAGACAGACATTTTGACGTGTCGTCAGCGTCACTATGGTGGATATTTTACTAAACATTGGATATCGTTTTCAATGAAACCTAAAGCCCATCTGTTTAAAATTGGTTTTAATATGTAAGTGCACTTGCATCATACGAAGTATGAAAGGTGAAGACAAGGAACAATATCTAATTATAATATCATTCTAGGAGTTGTATGTGTATCTTATCAAATTGTTATGCGATTCCATTTTGGGGTGTTTTTTCCTGTAAAGCGCTCTAGATTAATTTCATATTATTATGATAGGCGTTCTACAAATTACTGTGCAATGATACAAATGATATAGAACCATTATACCAATTGTTCTGCTGTTCGTTTCTCGTTGATTTTGACTTCACATTACGGATTATTCCGTTTACCTGATAAAGACGGAGACCCAAAGACAGGTGTGGCCGAGCAAAAGGTGATACTTACACTTCCTATGTACCTTATCCTGGTTCTGGTGTTTCTAGGGACCACTGTGGTTCTGTTCACGACTTTCATTCTATAAAGGTCACTGTGATACATGTATCATAGGATTTCGTAAGGGCTAAATATTCATGGATTTTGCGAGTACACTTTCCCATGAATTTTAAACCACAACGAAATAAACAAGATATCAATTGTGTTGCTTCAGTGTAGATAAAACTAGATCCACCAAACTGCAAAATATTAATAATCCACGAAAAAGTTCTACAATATATGAAATTTGTCAGTGTTCGTTATATCCACCCTTTTCAAGAAAATGTAGGAGGAAATTAGATATTGTTAGCTGATATGGCTTCTCGATCATTTTGACGTATATCAACGGTTATGAAATTCAGAAAACCGTTGATGCATTCCAATCACGGGGATCGTGGTAGGATAGCACTAAAACATGTGTATGTCTATATGTTACCACGATATGACAACCAGGTTTTCAATAAAAGAAATATGAATAACGTATACCGTATTTAATTTAAAACTTCCATGCATTGGAGGCTATCGATATTTCCTTTGAACGCTTTATTTTATATGGTGTTATCTTACCCTGAGATTCGATCGATATTTAAACTATCAATTTACGAGCAAGTCCGGGCTTCCTTCAATCTAACACCCGCGGATAGATACCTGCAGAAAACAGAGAAGGAACACCACAGGTACTCTTATGACGAATAGTTACGTTACAGTTGTGGATATGTTTCTTGGTGATGTAGTTTCAGTACATGTACATATTTCTACATTTAATGCTACGTGTTTGGCAAATGTATATTTACGATTATGGCTTCTTTATCATCTACAATGCATTTTGAACTAATATAAAAATGTTGAACTGGTGTTTGCGGCATGATATTGTCCCTAGTCTGTATATTGTGACTGCATATATGTTTGTTTATTGTCAACCGTGCAATCCACTAGTTTCACTTTCTGCGGAAACATGTTCATCTTTGACTGGGCCTTACTCACTTTCATTTCTGTAAATGACCTGATCGCGTTTGAGCAATATCCCGGGTGGATACAATCGTGTAAAGGTGGTAACGTTTAACTAATAATTATTTCTAACCCATTGAATCACACTACTGTACATTAGTTTACGACAATTTGCGGAAGTTGATGAATTCCTATCAGGACGTCATTGAATTGTAATTTTTTCGAAACCTTTTATTTTGGTCGTAGATATCACAAGTAAGTCTAAATTAGAAAAGAATTAGCGTAAATATAACACAACATATATACAACATTAAAATTGTCTTATTTATTTGGTTTATAATACTGTATTTGAAAATAATGTCACGGTTGCACATATATCGCTATCAAACAGTCTCTTATAAAGCCAGCATTTCACAGATTCTTTGGTCTTTATAACCGCCCAATTTACCAATGCAACCTGTCATTAGGTTGAATACTGACGTGTTTCAAACTATTTGTTAGACCGTTCTTTTCTGGCAATCAGAGTTTCTTTTTAGGCAAATCTCTGATCGTGACTGGGACTAGTGTTTGACAAAGAACAATTACTATGATTGATTGATTGAGGTTTTACGCCGTTTTGGCAATATTTCAGCCATTTTACGGCGAAAAGTTACTATGAATTCCATAGAAGTTAACTTGGCCTTTATTCAGATCTCCCACTCAGAAATGTTACTTTTATGAATAGTAAATTCCGATTTTGTTTCGCAGATGTCTTTTAAAAAGAACTTGCAGTTCGCTCAACACTATATAGAATGTGCAGATTGCGACGGAAATGCTGAATATTTTTGCGAATATTGTTTGAAAAACCTTTGTCAATCATGTCGAGATATCCATGCCGAGAGCAGTCCAACTAGATCCCATACCATAGTCTTGTACAAAGAAAGACATTCAGTCATAACAGAAAACAAGAAAGAACACTGTACCAGACGAAACCTTACCAAAAGTTTCGATTTCCAACCAGACGGTCTTAACAAAATTTTGCAACATATTTCATTTCATTCTTTGAACGAGATGTGGGTATCAGATGGAGAAAATATAATCAGTTTGGATAGACATGGGAATAAGATAGAGAAAATACATCAAACATTTTCAGACTGGGGTTGCCACACAGTGACAAAGAAAGGAAACCTGCTTTACGTCGACGCATATGATAACAGCATTAAAGAGTATAGTCCATCTAACGGATCTACAACTGTCATTGACTCTTTGTTCAGTACGTCGGACAGTTCTCCAGAGTGTATCTATTCATGTTTCCAAAACGGGAATGTTGTTGTTGCATTCATCGAAATGAAGAAAGAAACCGAAGAAACGGGAGTCATTTCATGCTTTGACAAAAAGAAAGAGGAAATATGGAAGGTTTATTCCCCAAAGACTTTTGTGAGATATATCACAGAAAATATCAATGGTGACATTTGTATGTCAAGAAGTGGAAATATAAATGGTTCTGTCATCGTCGTAGATACTGACGGAGATCAACGATTTGTTTACAGCGGTCGTAATGATTCACCAGGTTTTATGCCGCTTGGAATATGTACTGATAGTCAAGGGTTGATCCTAGTTATCAATGCCACAGAGCACAACATACACGTGATTGATTCAAACGGAACGTTCTTGTCTGTTATCGCTACTGAGGAGCGGGGATCGCTGTATACTTTTGGACTCTGTATTGATACTAAAGGTTATCTATGGACTTGTGGTGAAAGAGGGATAGCCCGATGGGAGTATGGCGACAAAGTAAAAGGCGTAAGCGTATAATTATAAGATATATATATATATATATATATATATATATATATATATATAAACTTGGAAATCAATTACAGAGTTCAGTTCAATGTAGTTTCAATTTCACACAGTTATTTTATATTAAGTTTGGGATTAAACAATTTTATAAAGTATTCCTCCTTTGATTTCCAAGTTTTGTCTAATATTGTGTGTATTATACCGCTACCAGTGTAATTTATTATGACGTCACAAAGGACAATTACTTACGTCGTGATATGTTGACGTTACTTAGCAATATTATTTCATTTCATAACTGTCTGAAGAGGCATTAAAGCCGAAAGCGCTAACAGTGAAATGTTATTCGAGTTTTGTGTTTCTTGACTTTTATTATTGGATATATATATATATATACAAACTAAGCAAATAAATTTATATACAAGTTTGGAAATGTAAGTATATTTTACTCTGGATATATTGGAATGCAGTGGACCAACCTCATTTGGTGATTATATCAAAATTTCAATATACCTGATGTTCAACCATATAGATAATGTTACTGGGGTTTTATTTTGATTTCAATACAACATAATTCAATATATGTAACATCAATATACGTGAATTGGACTGTATAGTGTTTCATCGAGTTTCTTATATCTGTTTCAGAGATGTACAATCAACTAGAAGAAAGGAAAGGTTGCACTATTACATGTACCTGTGAGCTGGACAGAACCCTCAAAGCTTTCTACATACGGTTTTTTGTTCATTTACATTGAATTCTTAACAAGGAATAACACACTGGAGAAATCTTATATGAATGGAAAGTGGAGAATATGTACAGCAATATTTTGAAATTGAAAAGTTTCAAATGACTTCCCCACTTTAGCTTTAGCTTGTGGTCCTTTTTTATACCATCCCTCTTTTCACAGAAAAATTCATTTATCTATTATACTTTTTGGTAAATATTAAGCACTGGTGTATCTCCATTAAAAGTACAGTCCTTTTGCCCTGTATATTTGGAAGATAAGGGTTGAAAACTAAGTTTTAAATGATCACCCTTAGCCTGGAAACTACAATATTACTACCTGAATTGATTCAGCTTTCATGTATTCACAGTTTGGGGCCTTGATTTAAATCCCATAACAATGTGCTATTCATACAACTTGAACTTGTTGAAGTCGTATGGTTTGAATTTCGACATTTTCTCCTCCTAGTAAAACGCTGTTAAATCATCGCTCGTACATATTTATAAGACTGTACAACATGTCATACATTATTTCACCTATTTTAACCAGAATTATTTGATTTTAAATCGGTGTTTACAAACAACTGCCACTCGGCCATTTCTAAATTTAATGCAAGAATAAAGCGACAGCCACGTTTCCAGTTCAGGCTTTCAAAGGTACTTTTCTGTGTAAAGTTATGCATTTTGTTACAACAGTACTGTGTCATCAGTTAAACAGAAATAAAATTATCAAATATATCTTCTTAATTCGTTGTTTTACGCTCTTTCAGCCTTAAAGGTAGACAAATACGTCTGAGTCATATACAAAAAAATATTTATGTTTTTCAGCTTCTATTACCCAAACTCTCTGCTCACCGTAGCTTGTTTTTACTGTCATTAAAAATCTGAACAAAACAAAAGAGTGAAGGATTGTCATATATTGCAATACCAAATGACGAAAGAAATATTCAACAGAAGATTCTGGGGGACATCAGCTAATACATTGTACATCAAAGTACCCCCAAAGTTAAATTACTCATAGTCTCCCAAAGAAGACAAAGTAACGAAAATAATGCTACGCTATAAGATGAGAAATAAAAAATCATCAAAACAAACCCAGAGCAAAAATATGGCGAACAAATAAGGTTATATAAGTTAAACTCTGAATCTACGCATAAGTACTCTAACATTGCAATAAAAAAAAAAATATGCTGGACAACATATTTGTGGTCTTTGGTGATCAGGTCTTCCAACACCCATGGGCACGAATTGTGCTCCTTTGTTAGCTGACTTGTTTTGATATTCCTGTGAAGCAGAATTTATCAAAAAAACTTCTACATGAGAAGAAAAATATCTTGCTGTTGCCTTCAATTCGACATTAAGATATATCAACGATGATTTATCTATTAACAATAATAATAATTTTCATGTGTATGTCGATTGAATATATCCCAGTAAACTGGAAATAAAAGACACCACAGCGTCGTCCACTTCTGCTTCATGCTTAGATATTTTATTGAACATACTCTTAACGGCAAACTAACAACTGTACTGTATGACAAACGGGATGATTTCAGCTTCTCCATCGTCAACCTTCCATATTTATGTAGCAATATTCCATTATCACCTGCATATTGTGTTTATACCTCTCAACTGATTCAGTTTCTAAACCGAAGTAGGCTACTGACAAACAAGTTGATGGTACAAGGATTTCATCAGTCTCGTTTAAAGTCAGCATTTCGCAAATGCTTTGGTCGTTAAAACGATCTAGTTTGCCAACCTATCATTAGGTCAAATGCTTTCTGACGTGCTTCAAACCGATTGTTAGGACGTTCTTCGCACACTGATGTTGACTACGGATAACTCCGTTTACCTGACCAAGATATACTAATTAGTAGTACGGTAATTACCAGGCGTTTCATTTCTCACTGATGTTGACTTTGGATTTTCTTTGTTTACATGATGAGGACTGAGGCCCTAAGACAGGTGTGACCGATTGAAAGGGGATGCTGAATCCTTCTTGCCACCTAATAATTCCTCTAGTGTGCCCAGGGGTCCATGTTTGTCTCATTCACGCCTTTGTATTCTATGTAGGATGGCGTAGAATCGTTGGATTTCGTAGAGATATATTCAATTCTTTTATGAATTTCGAGGATACCCTATAATACAAATTTCAAACTACAACGATATCAACAAATATTTAAAGATGTATGGTCCGAATTAAATTTGTTTCCATCTCGTAAAAACGCTATTAAATCATCGCACGTATGTAGTTATGATGCTGTACAACATATCATAAATTATTTCACATCTTTTAAGCCAAATTATTTGATCTTAAATCGATGTTTACAAATAACCGCGTCACTCTGCCATTTCAAGTGACAGTCACGTGACTAGTTCAAACTTTCAGATCATCGGTGGTCTTATCTGTGTAAAGCTGTGTATTTTGTTATAACAGTACCGTACCATAAGTTTAATAGAAATAAAAATATCAAATACCTCTTAGTAATTCGTTGTTTTACGCTCTTTCAGCCTTAAAACTAGACAGTTGCGTATGAGTTAATACATCATGTTGGGATTCCCCTGACGCGTGTGGGTCTATTTATAGACGTCTATTGTGGGATGATTTATATATGTACCCACTATATTTACTTTCTAAATAATATTCGCACTGTTTTCTTTTACATGCAGATGTTTTCAAGCATGTAATTAAGGGAAAGTTAATAACTTTATAAAGTAATTAATCTGCTTATAAAGTAATTATGTACAAAAATATCAATCTCATAACTCCTATAAGCAATACAAAATAGATAGTTGGGCAAACACGGACCCCTGGACATACCAGAGGTGGGATCAGGTGCCTAGGAGGATTAAGCATCCCCTGTTGACCGGTCCCACCCGCCGTGAACCCTATATCTTGATCAGGTAAACGCAGATATCCGCAGTCAAAATCAGTGTCCGAAGAACGGCTTAACAATCGGTATGAAACACGTCAGACAGCATTTGACCAATTGCGAGGTTGTATTGACGAACTAGATCGTTATAACGACCATAGAATTTGCGAAATACTGACTTCAATCGAGACTATTGAAATCCCTGTACCATCAACTTGTTTGTCAGTAGCTTACCTCGATTTAAAAACTGACTATACGCAGAATAAACTCTTGCATATCGAATCAGTTGAGATATATTAACACCATATGCAGGTGTTAATGGAATATTGCTACATACATATGGGAAGTTGACGATGGAGAAGCTGAAATCATCCCGTTTGTCATACAGCCGAGTTGTCAGTTTGCCGTTAATGTCTACTTTCAATAAAATATCTAAGTATGAAGCAGAAGTGGACGACTCTGTGGTGCCCTTTATTTCGAGCTCACGGGGATATATCAAACGGACATATGAATGAAAGCTATTATTGTTAATAGACAAAACGTCATCGATATATCTATATGTCGAATTGAGGGCTACAGCGAGAGATTTTTTCTTCTCGCGTAGAAGTTTTTTTTAATAAATTCTGCTTCATATGAATATAGAAACAGGTCAGCTAACAAAGCAGCACAATTCGTGCCCATGGGAATTCCAACATACCTGATCACCAAAGACCACGAAGATATTGTCAATGAGGAACTCTAGCATATTTTTTATTTCAATTTCAGAGTACTTGTGCGTGGAATCAGAGTGGTGTTTAACAAAGTAAGTTTTTGAATAACTGATCACTAGATATAAATATTTCCGTTTTCCATTTTTGTTGAAGAAGCAACTGTCTATGAGGTCAAAAAGTCTAGTCTTTGATTTATCGTGAGGAATAGTCGTGTATAGTGTTGAAAAGTCAAAGGTTTTAATGTTATTGATTTGGGAAAAATTCTGCGATTTCAAGTTTACTAAAAGTTCTTTAGAATATTCTAGAATCCACGTTTGATTAACACCACTTCTAGCATATGTAGTCGCACAGTAAGTTTGAAGTTTCTCCTTCACAGTTATTAATATTTTCGTGAGGAGCAAAGATAGGGGCTTGGTAATGCACTTACTGGATCCAGCAATGTATCTTTGTTTGTAAGGGTTTTATGTAGTTTAGGAATCCCGTATAAGTGCGGTAACTCATATTCATTCGACCCATTGACTTGGATATTAAATGTGTCTAAAACTGAAGTATGGTTTTGAAGAATTTCATTTTTTGAAAGGGCAGTTGGAGTAGAAGTATGATTATCAAAAGTGGAATTAATGCCAAGTTCGTTTAAAATACAGTTGTAATAATGAGCCTTACAAATCAAAGACAATGTTGTTACTAGCTTTGCCAGCTGGAACCAAAACATATTCCTCATGTAACCTATTTAATTCTTTTATCACTTCTGGTTTACTAAACACAGAAGGATAGATGGTACGTACTTTTGTTTTCATGTGTCTAATGCGGGATTTTAATATCCCTCTTATGCTTTTAACCCATTCTGACAAGTTTTTCTTTTTCATATTTAGCCCATTGTCTGGCATAATCTTCGACAGAATTCATAATACAGATGAGGTTATGTCGCCAATTAAAAGACCGAGGTTCTCTGTATTTAGGACCTTTTAGAATAAGTGATTTGAGGTCCTCATTTTCAACTATATCAACATCACCAGTAATGACATGTCCAGCTGGACTATAGTTGAAAGAAGATGAAGAACAAGAACATGTTGGTGGATTACGTATAAGATGTCTATATCTAGGCACTGCAAAGTTTGTTTATAATTAAAAAGTATGGATGCAATAGTAGAAGTATAGCTGTAAGAAATACAGGGTGTAGACTTGAACTTGAAATAAGTTGGAATACACGACTGAAGCCTTTTATGACGAAGAATGTTGCTGATGTTGACGGCATCTATTCCTTTGTTTGTAAATTTGAGCTTAAGGAACTGGTGGCATGATTTGGTAGGAATATCATCCATGGTCCGTGCTGGTTTACAGAGCCTGTGGTAATCTATAAAACAATCCACAAAAATTGAACACCTTGAGTTCAAATAAATCCAGTCTTTGACATTTGTTTGTTATATTCACCCTTTTTAAGAAAACGTAGGATGAAAAATATATTCTTCACTGAATTTGATAGTGTGTCGTTCATTGTAACGTACTTCAAAGACCATTGATGCAAGGCAGTCACTGGGATCGTAGAGGGATTCTATACTCAATGAAGTACTAAAATAACCCTGATTAGAAGGTTTCCAATTACATAAATATGAATTGGGCACGTCGTCTTTCATTTAAATAATTCATACATTGGTGGTTATCCATATTCCCTTTAAACGCTTCATTTCGTAATGTATTACTTTACACTGGGATTCAATCGATATTTAAACTGACAATTCACGAACAAGTTTGGACTTCCTTCTTGAACATAGATAACCTCACAATGTGAGAAGTACCACTACAGATAAACTGGACACAACAGAAAGAAGTCAAGGTGAGAAGTGTCATATCACATTGCAGATGTGTTTAAAGTTGTGGATTTCTTGATGATGTAATTTTCCGTGTTTTGGTACACGTATATATTTGTACATGCATTGATACGTGTTTTGATTATGTGTATTTACAACCATGACACGCTATCATCTTTATTACATTTCTAACTCCGGTGCATAATATAAAAATGTTATAGTTTTACTAGTCATACACCTTTCCTTACTGGCCTGCTGTTTTCGACATGTTACCGTCCCTAGTCGATATATAGTGACTGTATATATATATATGTGTGTGTGTGTGTGTGTGTGTGTGTGTGTGTGTGTGTGTGTGTGTGTTTGTAAGCGCCTGAATCACGCTACACGAGTATGAACACACACCTTTTATCCCACTACATTTTTTCTTCCCACTACATGCACCCGTGTAGTGGGAAGTATTTCGTTCGGAAACGTTAACTCTCATCACACTCGATTCAAAAAATATAAAATAGTCATATGTGTCGGTTTCCGGTGTGTACGTGAATTTTGTCACACACAATCACGAGTCCAAAAGAACAGTTTACACACTTAGCTCCATTGCGTTAAATGCGCATGCGCAATGAGAATTTCCTGTTTAAAGATGGCGACAACTGTTCTCAGTAAGTATAATATTTACGTTGGTATTAGGGAATTATTTCGTTCTTTTCTAAAAGAGAGTTGTGGTAGAAGGCTAAGAAAAGGTCAGTCATAACAATTAGAGTTTAGAAAGAACTAATAGTGACGTCACATGAATGCTAAATTAAATATCCAAGGGGATATTTCTTGGTTAAAAAGTGTCTATTTTAAAATCAAGATTTGTTATTATAAATCTGACATTTTATTATCATCACTTATATTTATTTAATAACGGACCTGAATTTCAATAACTTTAGACCAGAATATTCAAAAAATCATATTTGTATAATCGACAAAATTAGTAAATCTAAGACAAAAATACAACTAGTGCAATTATATGGACAAGTATATATTCATTTAAAAAATAATAAGCAAGAAATACACACTGGCAAATTAATCTATTTTACTCTGACATTTATCGTGATTTTAATTTTAAGGATTGATAGAATATAGAAGCTAATGCAGATCAACTTTTCTCAGAAAATATGTCATATTCACAAGGAAAGCGTGCAATAAGTGTTTCCAATTTATGTGATTTATTATGTCTTTTCCTTTCTTCATTCTAATTGTTTTGTTGATGTAATATAAATCTGGAAAAAGAAGCAAGTTGTCCCAGGCAACCCTTTGTTTGTAATAAGGGCTACTGAATAGGTAATCCTTTGAGGAGAGACTACCAAAACTCATAAGTCACAAGCTCTGGCATAAATTTTGCAGGTCTTCATTTGTAGTGATTGGAGATTAATTGATTGTTAGAAAGAATTGGAAACTTGAGAATCAATTAATAAGTTATTAATTCCCTTTGAATTTCAGAGGAGAAAGATTGTGGTGAGAGAAATGAGAGAAAATAAACTTTTTAAAAAGCTTTTAAGTGCACTTTGTATCAGTTTGCATTCACTTATTAAACTATCATGCAGGGTTATAATACAGATATTCAAGTGATATATTTAATCAATTTCATAATTGATAATAACAATTTATTAATTTGCTAGCAGATGATAAAAAATTTAACTGATTAGCAATTATTGGGGATCTTTTCAATCAGATTATCAATTTAATCAATCAATAGGTACATTACTTTGAATCATGGTACTATAATGAAAGATTTTTAAGCAAAACAATGACTATGTTGATATTGACTATGATATTCAAGCAACTGCCAAATACTTTCCCGATTATTATTAATTTGTGTAGAAAGAATGCATCCATTGATCATAAATTTAGCAAACAATCAATCTAATGCCCATTGTGAATTTAGCTGCATAACTGTAGCTTTCGTTAAGTTAAAACACTTGCAATTTATTGCACACAACACACAAACCTGTACAATGTTGGACTTACAGTATTTCTATTATTTCCTAACATGCACAAACATTGAAGACATTTCACTTCAACCTTGGAAAGTGAAGCATGTTAAATTTACATGCAGACAGAGAGTAGCATTTCTACCTGTAAACAAAACCATATAATTTCTCATATGAAAATATGAACTTTGGAAATATTGTGATGGTCAAAAGTAAATACATGTAGATCCAAAAATAGAAATACTGTTTGGCTTTAAACAAAAATATAGATTTTCCCTTTTGCTTCATGATCAGGCAGATGCAAAGGGAATGTAAATACTGCAGCACGGTGTCTTGCATGAGCAAGTGGTCTGTCAGAAATACCCGATTTTTTTCCTTAATTGATATTATTTGTATATCTATTAAACTCATTTCTTTACATTTTACATTTCGTCATTTTTGGTTATTTTCCGTAAATACATTTCGCGGGTTTTTGAGCTCATGCACCAGCGCTTAGTATATATACTACTACTGGTCAGTGTTCGGGCAATGCAAGATTCGTTACAAGCAACAAAGGTCGCTTTTGTATTTCTGTGCTTAAATAGCCTTCCCTCCCACCCAGCCCATTTTCAGTTTTGAATTCATCTGTTTTCATTGGTGATTTTTCAGCTTTGTCAATTTGATGTTTGCTTATTAAAAGCGATCTTGTAACGAACGGAACCAACCTATTCACTTTTTCTGTTTTGTTTTATTATCAAATAGTCAAGAAAATATTTATTTTCGGACGAGGGCACTGAGGGAGAAAATAAAGGGACATGGACACGATTTGAGCTGAAAATTTTCAAATTTTATTTTTTCATTTCTAATGTTTAGAATGCTTAACTAAGTATTTCTAATGGTCAGCAAAAATTTGAGTGTCAGTTGTCAAAGTACGTGGGAGATGCAGAGCTCACAATTCTTTGTAATAAACAAGGCTTGTGCCATGTTTTTGTTTACATAGGTTGAATATACTAGTAAATGTTTCGTTTAAAGCAGATAATTCTGAACACAATTAAATACTTTCTAGTGTTTGGCATCTCATTTTGGTTTAAACATGCTATTTTCTATTAAGCTATCTATATGTAAACAAAAATATGGCGCAAGCCTTGTTTACTTTACAAAGAATTGTGAGTGCTGTATCTCACTTGTAACTCAACAACTCCTATTCAAATTTCGGTTGACCATTAGAAATACTTTTGTTAAGCATTGTAAACAGTAAAAATGGAAAAATGAAATTTTAAAATTTTCAGCTCAAATCGTGTCCATGCCCCTTTATGATGTACTATTTCTAAATAAATATTTCTGATTACAATCATCAAATTACCTCAAATTCCATTTCTTAAATTCTCATCAGTACTATTTTTAGACAGCAATCCCAATCATGTGACACTCATATCAATGTCCAAAACAACCTGGTTTGTAATTGTAATTCCGGATGAATTTTAAACAGCTGGTAAGGGATGATTTAGAAAGCGTGAAACCTCCCTTAAATATAAATTCCTGATATATATGTTCTTATTTTCGTTGCCATAATCAAAAAATGAAATACCTTTTTAGAGCCAGTATGTCACTTTGTAAAAAAGAATTCAAAATAAAAATAAGTATTTAGGCCATGCCAATTTGTAATCTAGTTCGTCGGATTCGCCGCTTCTATTTGTAACAAATCCAAATTATAATATTATCAAAAAATAATATCCGCCCGCGTGTTCAAAAATATCCGTAAATCTTTTTTTTAATTTTTACAACAAGCGTACAAATAACCTTGATGTACATGCTGACAATGACAGAAACGCGGGCTCTCGAGAAATTTCCTAACAGTGTAATACGGTTAAGTTATTCATGATGTCTATCTTAATATGTACGATACTTCATAACACTGGATTGGAAGTTGTTCCTTATGCTGGAATCGAACTGGAAGCCGATGAAACTTTTGAAGCGCTATTCGATGCCACTATTTAAAGAACATTGATAGCATATGATTGATTGTTTGATTACCCTATATATTGACTGAAGTCTCTCTTGAGAATATTTCATTCACATGAAGACATTACCATTGCCGGTGAAGGGCTGCAAAATTTAGGCCTATGCTCAGCGCTTATGGCACTGAGGGATCTTTATTGTACCAAACCTGCTGTGACAAGGATCTCAGTTTTTGCAGTCCTATCTGAAGGACCGCCCAATTCATTCGCCTCTTACAACAAGCAAGGGGTACTGATCGATGACTATTTTAAACCGGACCGACAGTTAACGACAAATTCACAAAAGGTTTGGTGATGTCATATCAAAATTCAAGAAAATTCTCAAAGCGATGCAATGGATATTGCATTTGCAATGAATGTCAAAACTGGATGTGTCCCTAGCAATATGCATATCTCTGAATCGAAAGTTTGTAGAAATGAAACTTAAATAAAATGCTTCAAAAAGACCTTATCAGTTAATGTTGCAAAGTACATGTATTAGGTATAAAGAAAATAAGTCTTTGAAACCTGAAATACTTCTTATTTATTGTAAACTATATCAACAAAGTTGAAAAATATTAAGTTTATGTGGTAAACAAATGATATCTGATGATTTTAGATCTTTACTTTTAGGCGCCCGCTTTTTAAAATCACACTTAATTCAATTAAAAATATTTATATTTCTTGTATTCGCTCGCCTCATAATTTTTATCTCCAAAATTAAAAATAATATTTGTGAAATAATTTCGCCCTCTCGCCTCACTTTTTTTGTTTGAAAATCCGAAGAACTATTTTACAAATTGGTGTGGCCTTACATATTTAATATCAATCATATAATAATAATTAATGAATATTACATAAAAACTAAATGTATACATAAACGCTCTTTCCTTCTAGTACATGTTCCCTACATACAATGTTTTATTACAGCCGAGTGCCAATTTGGTCAACATGTTTTATTGCTTATCCTGATTGACAGCTCTATTAGTTGGAACTGATCTAGTGTTTGCTTTCTTCGTTTCTTCTAAAACTGGGTTTAGCATATGAAGATTTCTCCAAGTCCACCCAACGTGCCAATCCTTGTTCTCAGATGACTACAAACCCTGTCCACAACTCGCATGCATTACACATAACACTTTACAACAAGAGCACTGTCCAAAATAAAATAAAATTCTTATGATGTGCAATGGGTTTCAGGTATATATACTCATGTAAAAAAGAAACTGTTCAGTGTAGCTAACTTTTCATAGATAATCGTTGATTAACTCACTGAAAACCACGTATATCAGCAGTTGGTCTGATTTCTTTTGCAAGTTCAAAAATGTGCTTTTTCATAAACCACTTAGCAGTTTAAAAAAGCGCAAACTGCCCAAACCCAGTATATACTTGGATGAATTAGATATTGAATTCATTCCTTAAATAGATCTGAATAGAATTGTTTTCAGGTCACATGTTGCCTCTCTTAAGGAATACATTCTGTAATTACAAGAATGTCTGCTTG
Organism: Ostrea edulis; assembly: GCF_947568905.1. Lineage (NCBI taxonomy): Eukaryota > Metazoa > Mollusca > Bivalvia > Ostreida > Ostreidae > Ostrea > Ostrea edulis. The sequence continues at coordinate 20,376,546 of NC_079166.1, forward strand.
CACCCGAGTCTGTTTCACTTGAATTGATCATTGTTCCAGGAATGTCCAGTTCTGCCAAGAATTCCAGATAAAGACTGCACTGTATCCCAGTTGCCTTTCAAAGATGGTCAGGGTACATGTAGCCACTGTAGAAATTCATGACAAATTACCATTTCACTTAAACTCATCATTGTTCCAGAAATGCACAGTTCTGCCCAGAACTCCAGATTTAAAGACTGCATCCCGGTTGCCTTTCAGTGATGATCGGGGTACATGTAGCCTGTCGAAAGTCATGACAAATTACCATATAGTCAAAACTAAAATATCCTAGAATAAGATAAAATTAAGTCTGGTCTATTTTGAAATCTTATAGGCAAAGAAAAATTGCTTTTAAGAATGTCTGATACATACACTTGATAAATTGTAATCTATCTATCCTGCTATCTGGCCACGATATTCAAATCTTAAAAGTACGTATTCCAAAGTTCTGCATGTTTACAAGATATTTACCTTACTCAGCTGTTACTATCAGTATCACGGTCACCATCCGTTTGTCAGTTTGTGATGGTTGGAGCAAAGACGCATTGGGCCCAACATATCTGGGCATGAAATGTAATTCGAAGTATCTCTCCTGATCAATCATTGAGTAAATACTCATCATGTATGATCAATCTATGCTCAGAGTCCAATTCCAAACAACAGGGTCTACAACGTTAATTTGACCTCGATCTGCATTCACTTCCTGTGAAAGTGAAAGTAGCCCAGTAGGCACTGAAATCATGGCTGCTGCATGCTGGTGAGTGAACTGAACTTAGTGAACATGAGCAGCATTGTGGATCGGGACTAATCAGAATTGTAATCCTGTATATTGAAGTGTTGTATAAATCACCATAATCGTAAACAATGGAGGTTATTTGTTTTATCAAAATTAAGTTTGGAAATATGTTGGAGGTTAACAGGTTAAACCTTGTTCCGGGTAGCATATACATATTAATATTTTACTTCAACAGTTCAATACTTGTATCTATGAATACATAGCAAATTGCAAATTTAGTGTAATTTCAATTAGTGAGAGAGTGCAGGACTTTGTCGCAAAAATCAATCCTCTGCTGTCATAGTAAAGCTGAATGGTCAGATATTTTATCAGTATTATAGTCTGTATATGTATGGGCAGTGATGGTTCTGTCACTTCTGCATAATTTCAAGGTACGTGGTGGGTACAGTAATTTTGTGGCGGTGTATGGCTGGCATCAGTCCCTAAACTACCTTGTAGAAGTATGTTAGTCTAATGTTACAGCATCTGTCTTGAAGTGTTGGTTGTTTGAAATCTCTGAATATTGCACTGATACATTCTGCTACTCGGTTGGTATGGTCAGAGAGATAACTCTTGCTCCGATGATTTGGACTCTCTCAATGTTGCTGATGTCCTTAGTGTAGTAAGGATCCCATACAAAAGATACGTACTCTAAGATAGGTCATATAAATGAGATATAGGTATTTCGTCGGCTTCCTTTGGGGCAGTTTTGTAGATTTCTTCACAGATATAGCCTAGGTTTGAATCAGCCTTCTTGGTGATGTTAGAAATTTGTGTTCCCCGCTTTAGGTCTTCAGATGGTAATTCCTAAGTACAGGTTTGATGGAACTTGTTGGAGGATGGATGAATGTATTTTATTTGGTCCTGCCATTGTGCATAATTTTTTTGTAATAAACAGAGCCTTTAACGATATGAGATTTGTAACATCTGCCCCAACCCCTCAATTGTCCCCCCTTCCTCACTTGACAGTGTGTTTGACCCCCATTCTATAGTCAAACATGCATACATATAGTAAAGTGTAGATATTTTTATCCACCAAACAGTTGAACTTTTTTATAAGTTTAAACATAACATATTGTTATAATGTTTTAATTTTTAATTCCAATCTTGTGTTTCTGATTATACTAGTTGAATACCCGCACAAGCACGAGAAATCACACTTTACACATAAATAATGACAGTGTAAGAGAAAATAAAACTAATTAATGCAGTATTGAGCTATTTCACCATGGATTGAACAATATTGACCAAGCATCGAACAACTATGCAGTAAAAGTTTAGAATAAAAAGAATTTCTTATCTTATGAAAATAAATCACAGATCCAAAGAATTAAAAATATTAATTTAACATATATATCTATGTCCATGTAAATTCTTCAATTAACAATCGGAACTTCCGTGTTAAGGGTTATTGATCAGTAAGGGGTTCTTTATCGTGCCAGCACCTACCGTAGCATGGGACTTCAGTTTTTAAATGCATTATCAAAGAGACCCACAATTTGAGCGCTTGGAGTAGTACTGTATCTGTTGCTTTGTTTATTTTTAAAAGTTTATTTTACTAATAGATGTATTTGAAGTTATAAATATGAATAAAAGAAAAAAAACGTGCATTAAAAATGTTCTTTTCATGGTGAATTTGTGTCTGGTCCATGGTGAAATGAATATTATACGAAACTCTGTTTAGCTACCCGAACATCTGGAAATTTCCTTTAAAACTAAAATTGTGGATAGAAGATACAAATTCGCGCATTTTATAGATTTAACAATTATCGCATCCTAATTCGCCCAATCCTATGCATACTTTAAATCAATTTCCTATTAACATATTCACTATTAACAGATTTATGTAATATATTACTATATGTTGTCATCTCCAAATGACTTAGATCCACCAAAGCGTGTCCACCACTTTACTCTCATTTTTGCTATTTCGGGGTAGTTTATCGAAAATGAAAGTAGGTTTTCAATTAATTTCACAATAATTGCTGATCAGGTAGAATTCAATTATAGTTTATAGGGACATCATCTCATATGTGGTTGAAATTTTAAAGGTGCAAGCAATAGCTCATTTGCAAGCATTTCTTAGTTTATTGGCAAAATTTATTCATGTATAAGTATAGATATCTGCTATCTTATAATTGGTCGACTACAAATGAAAACATTTCAATTGAGAGCGAAAGTTTCGGTTATGTGGGGATCTTCAACAAATTATCTTAGTTTCTTGTTTCATGTTCTATATCATATGCATAGTAGTTTATCAGGCTCAGCTCTAGCTGATACACATGTCATGGACAAGGTGAGACAGCATCTGGAACCTAGGGCTGCCTTGTGCTCAGAGCCAAGATATCTCTATCCAGGCCCATCGTCAAGGAGCTATCTCGCCCTTAAATATGAAATCATAAATTTTCCAATTAATTTTGTATGTATTAAAATACATTTATGAATTAACAATGCGATAATCAATAAATATTTTTTCGTAAATAATACAAAATAGTAATATTTAGTCTAATACCTCCTCTTTTCGCCAATCCCAGTAAAGTTAAATGTATTATGTAATTCCCTGTTCCCATTTGTTATAAAAGGGAAGGAAATGGGCCAGTCCTTTGTGAAGTTCAAAACAGGTTCATTGTGAACAGGTTTGGCACATAAAAGAATCCCCACTGCTTAAAGTCCATAAGTGCCTAAGAAGGGGTCTAAATCCCTGACATTTGACAATATGTGTATCAATAGGAGTGAGATATTATTGAGTGGGATGTGCAGCGGTACTCGCACAATTATTTTCTACTAGCCTTTCTTAACATTTCATGCTTCTAGTTGAAAACCATACTTCAATTTTGAGTAATTATACTTCTTTCAGAAGATGAATCATGATGATCCCTTTGATCTCAAAAAGCCAAAGAAATCAGAGAAAAAGGTATGAAACAGTGTGTTTAGTTTTCTGTATAGTGTTTTATGTGTAGTAGATGGCCTGAGACATAATTGTACTCGTATTTAGATATCCTGAAAGCTTTATAGGATTTTACATAATAACTATGCATATTGCCAAATATTTGTCATATGTCATTGTTAATAATCTGATCAGAAATCTAGTTGTAACTTTTTCCATAAAGCAATCTTCATTTTGTGTGACTATTTTAGGCTATAAAAGTAATTTATTGTTATATCTGTTAATATGTTGAACATGTACATTCATTATTTTATACTTTGAAATTAACTTGGCAATGTATGTTTATAGCATAGTAAAATCACGAGGATGGTCAAGAAGATCATTTTTGCATTCAAAGAGTTACTTACAAACTTGAGTGATGCATTCTATGTTGCTTTTTTTTTTTTTTTTTTTTTTTTTTTTTTTTTTTTTTTTTTATATAGATCTCTGTACTTTTTTCAGATGTAATGCTAGTATAGACTTATAAATTTTACCTTGTTTCTTCTGAAAATTTTCATTGAAACTATTCAAACATTATACACTCAGGTATGTGGTTTCTTAATGCTTGTCAATTATCTCATATGGAGATGTCACCAAGACCAGTGAAGGGCTTCAAATTCAGGCCTTTGCTCAGCCATTAAACAGTGAGGGTTCTTTAGCATGCCACACCCACTGTGACAATGGATATCTGTTTTTAAAGTCATCTCTGAGGACCTGTGACATTCACACCTGATACCAAGCGTTTGGCTATGGAACTGTCACTACCTGTTTTAATGACTTAGGTTTGTCGCGGCCAGGATTCTAACCCCGACCTTCCACATGCGAGGCGAATGCTATAACCTCTAGGCCACCGTGGCAGTTTGTGTTTTGATACTACCTGAATGTCACTACAATGTTTCCTATAAGAATCTATGTGTATACTGATATGTGTGTCTTAGAAAGAGTGGAAAAAGGAGGTAAACATCAGGATTCACCTGAATTTCAAATTAAAGTACTCTTTTACTTTCAGGGAAAATGTCCTAGCATGATGAGAAAATAGCGAACAGTGCTATTGCCTCACATAGAGAAACCAGTAAGGAGAATGATGCATTTTCAGGTATAAGAAATTAAATGCTAGAGAGAGATCCTTTACTTTAACAAGAATACAACATTTGTAATTTGACACTACCTGAATGTCACTACATGTGTGTTAGAATCTATATATATATATATATATATATATATATATACTATCTGTGTGTCTTAGAAAGTGGAAGGAGAGAGAGAGCAGAGAGAGAGAGCATCTTTTAATCCTTTAGTATAACATGAATACAACTTGTGTGTTTTGACACTACATGAATGTCACTACATGTGTATAAGAATCTATGTGTATTATAATTTGTGTGTCTTAGAAAGAGTGGAAGAAGGAGGTAAACATCAGGATTTACTTTTACTTTCAGGGAAAATGTCCAAGCATGATGAGAAAATAGGGAACAGTGCCATTGTCTCACTTAGAGAAGCCAGTGAGGAGACTGATGCATTTTCAGGTATAAGAAATTCAATACTTCTTGTTGTTAGCAACAATGAGAGAGAGAGAGATAGAGAGAGGGGAGAGAGAGAGAGAGAGAAAATTATCCTTTAGTTTAACTTGAATTAAAAAAAAATTACATTTAGACACGTGAATGTCACTACATGTGTTTAAAAAAAATTTGTCATTTTGAAAGAGAGGGAAGATGTTAGAAAAGGAGAGAGAGAGAGAGAGAGAGAGAGAGAGAGAGAGAGAGAGAGAGAATTATCCTTTAGTTTAACTTGAATTAAAAAAATTACATTTAGACACCTGAATGTCACTACATGTGTGTAAAAAAATTTGTCATTTTGAAAGAGAGGGAAGATGTTAAAAAAGGAGAGAGAGAGAGAGAGAGAATTATCCTTTAGTTTAACTTGAATTAAAAAAAATTACATTTAGACACCTGAATGTCACTACATGTGTGTAAAAAATTTTGTCATTTTGAAAGAGAGGGAAGATGTTAAAAAAGGAGAGAGAGAGAGAGAGAGAGAGAGAGAGAGAGAGCATCTTTTAATCCTTTAGAATAACATGAATACAACTTGTGTGTTTTGACACTACACGAATGTCACTACATGTGTATAAGAATCTATGTGTATTATAATTTGTGTGTCTTAGAAAGAGTGGAAGAAGGAAGTAAACATCAGGATTCACTTTTACTTTCAGGGAAAATGTCCAAGCATGATGAGAAAATAGGGAACAGTTCCATTGTCTCACTTAGAGAAGCCAGTGAGGAGAATGATGCATTTTCAGGTATAAAAAATTCAATACTTCATGCTGTTAGCAACAATGATAGAGAGAGATAGAGAGAGGTGAGAGAGAGAGAAAATTATCCTTTAGTTTAACTTGAATTTAAAAAAAAATACATTTAGACACCTGGGGCCCGTTTTACAAAAAGTCGTAAATCTTAAGTCCTAAGTCATAAATTTGAAGAACTTACGACAGATCGTAGGACCGTTTTACAAAATGTATCGTAATCGTATATCGTAAATTCTTTTGTCGCAAGTCGTATATGGAACTCTTCAGCGCATGAAGTTGTAGAATTGAACATAGATATTGCGCGAAACCCGACGCTTTGACGTGCAGCCACTGGGGAGGAAAGAAAATTGGAGCAAATTAACTTTGAATTATATATTTGCATTGCTAATTAAGCGAAGTAAATTTATTCAATTCAATCTATTGATTTACCAAACATGTTGGCATACAATCTTAATTGATACATTAATTAATAAACTACTAATTCATACTAACAGTGAAACGACTACCTAAATTGGGATGGGATAGACAGGGAATCCACACACTTTGAAGAAAATATCGCCAAAATAAATCAAGGGGATGAGGGGGCCTGGCTGTAGCCAAAACCTGTTAATTGAATGTTAACCATTTGAAGCTGATCAATACATGTACATATAAACAATTCTTGATTACTGCATAGCATGTTATGAGCAAGCATTTTGTTTTTACATACATTGTATATACAAATGCACATGCATTTATATTCGAGTTACAAGACTAAGGTGGGGAGGGGTGGGGGGTGGGGGGGGGGGTCAGATTGCTAATTATAAGTTAGTTGTGCTAATACATGCATATTATATGAATAATTAGACTTATTATTTGATCTCAAATTATATATATTCCTAATTATCTTAATATTAGTTACAGATTTCCAATATCAAGGAAATTAACTTGATTTTTTAAAAGTTAGATTTTAAATAAGAGTTATTCTTGTGTATTATAATATACATGATATACATGTACTAGGCGATATAAAATAATAATTTTACAGGTACGTGGCTGTATCAAGTGGTCTAATATAGGACGGAAAGGTGAATCTTTGCAGTTCGTTAATGGCTATATAACAAGCAATATGATGGATGATGGT